>NC_142929.1:146432046-146437046 GCF_046866305.1 Octopus bimaculoides | reverse complement strand
CTTTCAACACTGAACTTCAGATATATCATTCTTGCCAAACTAGAAAGTGCTATGTCTACTGGCCATTTTCTTTGAATTGAAAAAAAATTAAAACTCCATGACACCAGCAATATTTTCACACCATTATATACTGTTACCATCACCATTGCAAGCCAGTAAGGTAGCCTTTACATGGTTATTAGAAATAATAGAAATAGCCATTGAATCTCGTTCAAATCAAGCCTTCCTATTTTTATAGAAAAAAAAAGAAAAGAAAAACAGAGTATGTTGAATAATAGTCTTGGATTCCCTGTGCAAAATAAAAAAAATGGGATGGCTACAGCTGGTATGATTTTGCTCATGGGTTTGAAAGATCAAGGTGAACCTGAAGCTAAACAACAACAACACCAGTGTTTTGGTCATTCAACTTGCTAAAAATAATAAACTGGCCATAATTGGCCCAAATCTTCTACCTGTTTTACGTTCAAACCAGCCAGATCTAGCCTCTCACAAATATACTATTACATCATTGAAGTCTCAAACACTATATGATAATCCAGGATTAATTCAAGTTGAAGCCTCAACACTAAGCGATAAACCATGATTAATTCAAAGCAGTGAATAAAAAAGAATTACACTTGGCACTAATCTGAATGTTAAAGGGTTATGTGATAAAGGGTATACATAAAAACAGATGTGAGGGTCAAAGTTAAAATTGCTTTTGATCATAAATCTACTCTAATCAATCAGACAAGGGGTTAACCCATTAGCATTTAAATTGACCATATCCAGCCCAAACATTCTACTTGCTTTATATTCAAACCAGCCAGGTCTGGTCTACCTGCAAATGCTCTGCAATGTCATTCTAAAAATATATTATCACATCGTTGAAGATTCAGTGTTATGAGATAAGCCGTGATTAATTCAAAGCTGTGAATAAATAAACATTACACTTGACACTAATCTGAATGTTAAGAGGTTACTTGGTAAAGGACATACATAAAAACAGATGTGATGGTCACAGTTAGAGTTGCTTTTGATCATAGAACTACTCTAATCAATCAGAGCAAGGAGTTAAACAACAACATACTGTTCCAAAATACTACCTCCTACCATCACAAATAGCATTAAATCCATTTCTGTCACTGTACTTGACATTATCAATATTACTATTATGAGCCAACGGAAGTAGCTCCACATGCTTGCTTGACTTGCTTGAAACAATAGCCACATTGACTTACACTGTACTCCACTGCTTTGGGGGAAAGGAAAGAACACACTGAATAATATAATCTTGAATACTCCTAAAATGTTTGGATGGTCATGGTTGATATTCTTTTGACCATAGTTCTACTCAGTTGACCTGGAGCTAAAGAACATACAACTACTGTATTACTGCTGTTACTACTACTACTACTATTACTACTGCCACCACCACCGCCACTAATGACAACTAGAACAACAACATCTGTATTTAAGGCTATAGCCAGCCAGCACTGAAACCATCACTTCCTATATTCTAAGTCTAACAAAAGTATGTTTTCCTGTTTACAAACTATACTTTATTCAATGAAGCCCTGTTTTGTCAGTTGATAGAATGGTTAAATCCTTCATCTAAGAACAACGAAGTCTCTCTCTCTCTCTCTCTCTCTCTCTCTCTCTCCTCTCTCTCTCTCTCTCTCTCTCTCTCTCTCTCTCTCTCTCTCTCTGTATATATATATATATATGTTCATATAATAATATCTCCACAATGTATTGGTGAGATAAACATCTAATTGTTACCAACAGCAAAAATATCTCCTTGGTTATATATCAATAATTTAAATGAGATTTAAGGAGGAATTTGAATATGAATAAAACTTAGAGATTATATTTTTGGTGTTTACTTTTTACTTTTTACCCTGAGGATGTGTAAGGTAATTTACTTATTTAACTTGAATTGACAGTTAAATATAACCTTATACAGAAATGTTGACCATAGGTAATAAACTTCAATAATAATGGATATTAGCGTCAAAACTCTCATTTATATATATATATATATATATATATATATATATATATATATATATATATATATTGCAACTTGTGAACAACAGTGTCACTGGTTTCGATGGGTCAAATCACTACTTTCATTTTTGATATAGATGACAGTAACAAGGGAACGTTTGGTATCATAAGACTTTACCTTGTAGGAATAAGGAATGAGGCAGAAAATAATAATTAATTAACTGGCATTTGGCATTTTCTCAAGAATATTTACACAATAAATGCAAAAAATGTTGCAGATTGGCACCTTTCTATAATATCTTACACAATTATGGCAGTGAGGTTTCTTCCTTTATTATTTTATTAGTTTGTCTTCTGTGACTGGCATCTCTGAAGCAGTGCTTCAAAGGTTTTATTTTATCATACAGACTTCTGAATTTTATTGTTATTATACTTTTCTATATTTAAGAGATGAGGAATTATGTACATTATTTACATTTGACGGATATTTGTCCTCATGTTGTTTGTTGTTAACACGTTTCGGCTGATATACCCTCCAGCCTTCATCAGGTGTCTTGGGGAAATTTTGAACCTGGGTTCTCATTTTCAATGTTGTTATTATTAGTATTATTATTATTATTATCATTATTATTATCATTATTATTATTATTATTCAGGTCACTGCCTGGAATCGAACTTGGGGTTAGTAGCCTGCACTCTTAACCACTACGCCATATGCCCGTGGGCAATTACGGAGTGAATTTTAGGGCTTATAAATCTAATATTCTCCTGTCCTTCCTTAATACCGGTTCCCATATGCTCTTCATATCTGCACTCGGTCTGCTTACGAGGTTATTTTGTCCTAGCATTTGTGCTGCTTCTTTTAGTTTTCGAATTTTCCAGTGGTGTTCTCTGTCTATTATTTTAACTTCATTCCACAAGGGGAGATGGTCTCCATTTTTCCATACATGATCAGCTATACCCGATTTATCAATATCTCCCTGTGTCACAGCTTTGCGATGTTCCTCTACCCTTATTTTGAGGGAGTGACATGTTTCACCTTTGTATAACCTACCACAGCTACATGGGATGGAGTACATGCAGTCTTTGGTCATATTCTCTTCTATTGGTGGTTTTACTCGAAGGAGGTATTTGCTAAGTGTTGTATTACTTTTGAATACTGTCCTGATGTCATATGGGCCGCATATCTTTTGTATCTTTTCAGAGAGGCCTTTCACATAGGGTAGACAGACTGTGGACAGTTTATTGGTTTCATTCTCTCTTTTCTTCATAATTGAAGTGGAGATAGGAGAATATTAGATTTATGGCGTAGTAGTTAAGAGCGCAGGCTACTAACCCCAAGATTCCGAGTTCAATCCCAGGCAGTGACCTGAATAATAATAATAACAACGATGAAAAATACCATAGGAATGAGAACCCAGGTTCAAAATTTCATCAATTTCTAATATGTTGAATGGCTAAGTCCACCTTGGAGTAAAGAAGCATAATTCCATAGCAGAAGGTACCATATTTACTGGCAAATGAATCAAATTTTACAAGCAAAAAAGGTGGATCAACTTACATACTAATATGACTTTAAAGGACCAAAAAGTCCATATGAAATGCAGCAGGATTTGGAAAGAGTGTCTATTATGAAGTTTCAAAAAGTTTCATTGCTCATCTGTGGCCTGAACTTTGACATAATTCCACTTCACAGATTCAGTGGAGGCATGTCATTAATGAGGCCATGAATAGTGATAAACAGACTCTGCTAAAGAAAACTAACAATTAATTGATTGCATTAAACAAACGATTGGATTGTTTGTTGATAAAATAAAGAAGTAGTATTAAACCAGTGGATGTGTTTATTTTAGTTATTATTGATGTAATGACCCTCCCAGAACACATTTGATTCAACACATGAATTCACATCATTAATTCTGCAAACCATATAGCAAAATGAAACATAATTAATACATATTAAATTATTTAATAGTATTACTAAGAAATAAATGAACATGAATGTAACTCTGTGTGCGTGTGCATGTGTGTGTGTGTGTGTGTGTTCTTAAATGGCTAAAATGATTCTTTTTTGATGTAGTTGGTTCAGTTTCAATACATATGCTAAGAAAAACACATCCAGAAATTATTATATTAAATGCAGTTGATGCATTTGAACTATTCTAACAAGAAATCAAAGCTAGATTAGGTGGATTAGTTGTAGACTTGATTTGTCAAGAATTTATCTTAGCAACATTTCTGCCATAGATGTCAAAGAAATATGTATTATCAAAAATTGTTTTCTACCATTTAATATTATCCAATATAGCATCTTTCTTTACATTAAAACACTGTCTCATTTTTCATTTCAATATTGTCTAGCTACTGAGTCAAATATTTTCAAACATAACTTGACTTACATCATTCCAAACATATTTAAGAGTCTAACCTTGTACCTTCTCACAGCAAGACACCCATTTCTCTCTCTCTCTCTCTCTCTCACTATAACTTTTTTCATCTGTACAAGATCACCTCCTCCAATGTCCCCTCCTCTCTCAAAAGATTTTTGCCTTGGAAGTTATTTGGTGACCCTGTCAGTGCAGGCGCCACTTAAAAAGCATCCAGGCCACACTGTAAAATGGTTGGCAATTGGAAGGGCATTCAGCTGTAAAGACCTTGCCAAAACTTACCTCACCTGTGTTTGTGCCACGTAAAAAGCACTAAGACCACTCTGCTGGGTGGTTGGTGTTAGGAAGAGCATCCAGCTGTAAAAATCCAGCCAATAAAGTCACAGAAATTTGATGCAGGCTTCTGCCTGACCAGCTTCTGTTAAACTGTCCCACCCATGCCAGCATGAAAGGCAGACGTTAAATGGTGGAGGTAGTGATAACTCTGCTGTATGTGCATTACACAGCCACTTCAGAATGCGGTTTATTTTTCTTTCATTTCCTGAACTTGTCATTTGTTTGCAGTTGTCATTAAACATTGGTTAAAACTTCTTGTGCCCAACCACATCCTTTAACCATTTGTCA
>NC_142929.1:146362046-146429546 GCF_046866305.1 Octopus bimaculoides | reverse complement strand
GTGGAAGCAATGGAACAATTCAGGGAGAAATTTGAAACTCATTTAAGAAAATCTAGAAATTTTGGCGTCCAAGTTTGATCTATTAGTTATTGGCAATGAAAGTCACAACTACTATCAAATAGGCAATGGGGAGATGGTCTTATGCGTAGTATACAAGAAAGAAGTTCATAATATTACGTTACAGTATAGGCTATGCATGCACCTTGTACATAACATAGTGTAACAAAAATATGTATTTGTGGCCAGAATGCATGTAAATAACAGTACAAACTGTGCCCTAGACTACAACTAGAATCAGCCTATGAGAGGGATGTTTTTGTAGTTGCTCAACCTGCTAAAATAGCTGCCAAATTTTGCTGAAATCACACTGTACAGTCTTACAAATAGGAAGGACTCATTGGATAATGTAGTTACTCGAATACTTTTGATCATTGGTTTGCTGGACCAGGACTGACCTGGGCCTAAACACCACCAACAGCAACTAGAATCAGTAAATAATCTGTTAAACTGCCAGATAGGATACTTGGCCTAACACAGCGGAGATATTATGGGACTGGTATGAATGCATTTACAGGGTGTGTCTGAAAATTTGTTACATAATGGTTATGTATTAGGGTGTCACCCAGTAGCTGTGGGTTCAGTTACTAGCTGACACTTCATAGCTAATGTAGGAAGAAGGTATAACTTACATTTGAAATAATACAATAATACAGTAATATATATACTATTGTAATACTAGGAGTAAATGAAATGAGCCATTACACCTTATGCGCTATTTCACAAATTAGACTGACCACCTTAGCTGTCCTTCTTTATGTACAATATAAATAGCTACACACTACTGACTCTCTTGGACAGATGATAGTTCTTTTTCTGGTGAAAGTTTAACATTACTAGAAACTGGTCCAGCTGAATCTATTTAACCTACCAGCAGAAAAATAAAACTAACAGTGTTGCCACTTTACTCTTTTACTCTTTTACTTGTTTCAGTCATTTGACTGCGGCCATGCTGGAGCACCACCTTTAGTCGAGCAAATTGACCCCAGGACTTATTCTTTGGATGCCTAGTACTTATTCTATCGGTCACTTTTGCCAAACCACTAAGTTATGGGGACATAAACACACCAGCATCAGTTGTCAAGCGATGTTGGGGGGACAAACACAGACACACAAACATATACACACACATACATATATATATACATATATATATATATATATATATACGACAGGCTTCTTTCAGTTTCCGTCTACCAAATCCACTTACAAGGCTTTGGTCGGTCCGAGGCTATAGTAGAAGACACTTGCCCAAGGTGCCACACAGTGGGACTGAACCCGGAACCATGTGGTTAGTAAGCAAGCTACTTACCACACAGCCACTCCTGCGCCTTTGTTAATTTTTCACAGCACAGCTGAGAAAAACAAATGTATATCTGTAACCACTTACTGATTTTTCACAGTACAGCTGTGAGAAATATATATATATAAGTATATATCTTTTATTTGTTTCAGTCATTCAACTGTAACCATGCTGGTGCACCGCCTTGAGTTTTCAGTCAAATGTATCAACCCCAGTACTTATTTTTAAAACCAGGTACTTATTTTATTGGGCTTTTTTGCTGAACTGCAAGGTTATGGGGACTGGCTGTCAAACAGTGGTGGAGGGGCAAACACAAACACGAATACACACACACATAGATATATGTATACGTATATACAACAAACTTCTTTCAGTTTCCATTTACCAAATCCATTCATAAGGCTTTGGTTGGCTCAAGGCTACACTTTCCCAAGGTGCCACATTGGGATATATATATTGTAAGACATTTACTAGTACTAATGCCTTATACAGATACACATGCATCACACGCACACACACACACACATACATACATACAGAAGCATGATTGTGTGCATATGGTTTCAAATTACATCTCACTGCATGACACCTTAGACAAGTGTCTACTGCTGTAACCAATTCCTTGTTGTGAGTAAGTTGTATGGAAACCTGAGACATACATATACACATGAATCATCATCATCACTTTAACATCCCTTTTCTATGCTTTCATGGAATTTGTTGAGGCAGATTTTCTACAACTTTCTGTAGGCTTGTACTTATCTCAGCTGAGTAGACTCATGAAACATGTAATAAAGCACCGTTATTAAGGATAAATCATTATTCCAAGAATTGAGCACTATGATCGTGAGCCCAGCACCCTAATTAGTAGGTCATGCTCCTTCATATATTTTCTTCATTCCTATTATGTTTGTTTTTCTATGCTAGCTTGTGTTGGACATTTTTCATGTTAGCATGGGCTGGATGGTGACTTATTTGAGACAGGATTTTATAACTTGGTGCTCTTCCTATCACCAGCACTTACCCGTTTTTCAAGTATAGGATTTTCTATTCTACAGGTTTTTCAAAATGCAGAGAAATTAGTCATAATGTCAACAAAGAATTTAAACATCATATGACTTGCAGTGATAAGCACATACACAATGGGATTTCTACAGTTCCCATGTACCAAATTACTTGCAAAGTAAACTTCTTATACATACACCTCATCCATGTCTGCACCGTGGTAAGTAGCTTGCTTACCAACCACATGGTTCCAGGTTCAGTCCCACTGCGTGGCACCTTGGGCAAGTGTCTTCTACTATAACCTCAGGCCGACCAAAGCCTTGTGTGTGGGTTTGGTAGACGGAAACTGAAAGAAGCCCGTCTTATATATATAATATATATATATATATATATATATATATATATATATATAATATATATATATATGTATGTATGTGTGTCTGTGTTTGTCCCCCCACCATCGCATGACAACCGATGCTGGTGTGTTTACATCCCCGTAACTTAGCGGTTCAGCAAAAGAGACTGATAGAATAAGTACTAGGCTTACAAAGAATAAGTCCTAGGGTCGATTTGTTCGACTAAAGGCGGTGCTCCAGCATGGCCACAGTCAAATGACTGAAACAAGTAAAAGAGTAAAAGAGTATATAAATACATAATTGGTCACTTGTCATGTGTCTCCAGCCAGCAGGTTGGACAACTCACCAATATCGCTAAGAGCAATAACAAATGGGAAACCAAAGGTAACTTTCTGACTGGCCGTAACCAGCATCTTTAGCATCATCATTATCATTTAATGTCTGTTATCCATGCTGGACAGCATGATAGTAGCTGGCAAGGCCAGGGACCATACAAGGTTCCATAGACTATTTTGCTTTGATTTCAACAGCTGGATGTCTATCTAATGCCAACCATTTTATAGAATATATTGGGTACTTTTTATGTGGTTTACACACACACACACACACACACGTGAGTGGACAAATATATAAATATATGTAGCTGATGCAGGTGTCACATAAGTAGCACCTGTGCTGGTGGCACATAAAAAGCATCTTCCAAGCATTGGGCCTCATGGAGGCAACCACAAATGACCAAGATCTTTGGCAATAAGCTGTGCTTGACAACAAGACTTATCAAACCAAGTGAAATTGTAGCCATGGCAGATACAGGTGTCACACAACTGGCACCCATGCTGGTGGCACTCAAAAGCACCCATTACACTCTCATGGTGGTTGGCATTAGGAAGGGCATCCAACCATAGAAACTATGCCAAATCAGGCTGGAGTCTGGTACAGCCCCTCAGCTTATCAGCTTTGGTCAAACCATCCAACCCATGTCAGCATGGACAACGGATGTTAAATGATCATGATGATGATGATGATACATTCATATTGAACAATAAGAATGATTGCAATCACATGGAACATCAGTGCTCATCTCCATTTTGTGGAGATAAACACTGATGTTCCATGTGATAGACTTGATAATTGTTAAGGGATTCCCATCAGCATGAAACCAATGGTAGCCTTAACCCACAGCTAAAGTGTGTACATATATATACATACATGTGTGTGTGTGTTTGGGAAGACACACAGCTTTATACACATGCATATATAACTATCTTTTGTCTTCCATCTCTTCACGATCATCAGCAGTAAAACATGGGTTTTACTGGCAAGTGTTCTTTATTGCACAAACCTTACCAATAGCAAATGAAAATATTGCACTTAATCAGATTAAATTATTATTAAGCATTTTGGAAATTAATCACAATAATTAGTGACTGCCAATCTCAGCATGCTTATCATTATAGAATATGAAATATGGTAATCCTTTTCAAATCACATCTACTTTTTGACTTCTCTCCAATTTTTCTTCATTTTTTTTTTCTTATGTTTAGTTAAGCATTTCTTTATTTTCGTCTTTTCCTCGTGTTTTTTCTCTTTTTTCTACTTTTATTTGCTGCTGTTCATTCTTTCTCTTCTAAACCAGTCATTACTGACCAATACAACAAACCTATACAACCAAACACATTTGCCATAATGCCAACTTATTTCTTAATTCTCTTAAATCCGGCCCAATCATTTCCAGTAATCAAAGTCAGCCTGGTGTTGATTAATACTCTCTTTTACTCTTTACTCTTTTACTTGTTTCAGTCGTTTGACTGTGGCCTTGCTGGAGCACCGCCTTTAGTCGAGCAAATCGACCCCAGGACTTATTCTTTGTAAGCCTAGTACTTATTCCATCGGTCTCTTTTGCCGAACCACTAAGTTACGGGGACGTAATCACACCAGCATTGGTTGTCAAGTGATGTTGGGGTGACAAACACAGACACACAAACATATACACACACATACATATATATATATCAGAATTTAAGGATTGGAGAAAACGCATGTTATAATTGCATACTTATAACATGCGTTTTCTCCAATCCTTAAATTCTTAAATATACTCAAATACCCAAAATTTCAAGGAGTTCCTGCCTTAAAAACAGGAACTAAACCACAGTTATTTTGTGTTCTTTGCTACATTGGTTTCTATTAACCCATTTATTCTATCAGAAGAATTTTTATTCATTAAGATAGAAGAAATACACATAATTATATATATATATATATATATATATATATACACACATATATGATGGGCTTCTTTCAGTTTCCGTCTACCAAATCCACGCACAAGGCTTTGGTCGGCCTGAGGCTATAGTAGAAGACACTTGCCCAAGGTACCACGCAGTGGGACTGAACCCGGAACCATGTAGTTCGTAAGCAAGCTACTTACCACACAGCCACTCCTACACCTAGCCTTACAAAGAAGACGACAAAGGATCAAGATATGTGGCACCTTGCTGTACTCAAGAAGACCTGTCCATCACAGCAGAATTGATATCCTAAACCATCTTGGTTAATGCTCCCCTCCCAGCTGAATGGATTTTTGTCTTGCAAGTTAGTCAGTGACCCTGTCGGTGTTGGTGCCACATAAAAAGCACCTGTGCCAGTGCCATGTAAAAAGTACCTGTGCCATGTAAAAGGCACCTGTGCCAGTGTCGCATAAAAAGCACCTGTTCCAGTGTCACATAAAAAACACCTGCGCCAGTGCTGTGTAAAAAGAAAAACCCAGTATATTCTGTAAAGTGGTGGGCATTAGGAAGGGCATCCAGCTGTAGAAACCAAACCAAAACGCACAACTGGAACCAGGTGCAGCTCTCCAGCTTGCCAACTCTAACCAAACCATCCAATCCATGCCAGCATGGAAATCAGATATCAAATGATAATGACAATGATAATGATGAAATACATATATTGATCAACACTGAGTTGACTTGTGCTGAATTTTAGGAATACGTCAAGAAAGTTAAGAAACGAGAATAATAAATAAAAGGTAACACATATAGTGTTTATTTTTGTCTTTGTCATATAGTATGTGGAGGCGCAATGGCCCAGTGGTTAGGGCAGTGGACTCGCGGTCATAGGATCACGATTTCGATTCCCAGACCGGGCGTTGTGAGTGTTTATTGAGTGAAAACACCTAAAACTCCACGAGGCTCCGGCAGGAGATGGTGGCGAACCCTGCTGTACTCTTTCACCACAACTTTCTCTCACTCTTACTTCCTGTTTCTGTTGTACCTGTAATTCAAAGGGTCAGCCTTGTCACACTGTGTCACGCTGAATATCCCCGAGAACTACGTTAAGGGTACACGTGTCTGTGGAGTGCTCAGCCACTTGCACGTTAATTTCATGAGCAGGCTGTTCCGTTGATCGGATCAACTGGAACCCTCAACATCGAAAGCAACGGAGTGCCAACGATATAGTATGTAGTTTTGCTGGTAATGTACTAAATATTTGTATATTTATGGTTATGTAAGTTGTATTGGTTTTTATTATACAAAATTTGTTATCCTTTACAAAACTTTTTAATTCTTTTACTATTCTGTGATGTCAGCAGGGCTGGATTAAAACCCATCGAGGCTCTAAGCACTTAAAAGATTTTGGTGCCCCCATAAAAGACTATGTAATTCAAAATATAAACAATAACAAACCATAAAATAAATTTTTATTTTTCAAAACAAAACAAAACAGTAAGAGGGAAAATAATGTATTTTTGTATACTTCTACTTCATTTATATTTGAAAAGTTTCCTCCTACTTATTTGAATTGCTAAGTCTTTGATCAGATCCTCAAAATTAATCTTATGTAACACATCTGCATCTATACTTAGAGATAAAGGCATCCCGAATATTATTTTAGCAAGTTTACAGTGATTTCTTTTGTGCCGTAAGCCATTTACTATTTCTGTGGTGCCCCCTCCTTCCCTTGATGTTCTAAGCATGTGCTTATTTTGCACTGTCAATGTTTATTCATAAAAAATAATAAGTAAAAGAAAATATGGTTGCATTCTACAGTGATGACATTGAAGTTGACGAAGGCCAAATTGAGATAAACGACAATGAATGGAGACTTAGGATAACAAAATTAAGGTTGATAATGATGAATTTGACATTGACATTCATGAGATGGAGAGGTTGATGGTGACAAATTTGAGGGGTAGACTCATTATATTTATATATACATGTGTGTGCATATGTGTGTGTGTGTCTGCATCTTTTGTAATTGTTTCAGTTGTTAAAATGTTGCCATACTGAAGCACTGCCTTGAAGAATTTTAGTCAAAGGAATTGACCCCCCCCCCCCCCCAACACCCACTTTTTTTAAGTCTGGTAATTATTCTATCAGTCTCTTTTGTCAAGTAGTGGTGGGGTACAAACAGGGACACAAAAACAGACACCAAACATGCACACACAGGTATGCAGTTGTTTGGCAAGTCGCTAGTTCAGAGCTAAAACAATAATGTCGTAAGTAAAGGCGTTGTACCCAATATGCTGTTATATTTCAGTTTATTATTATTGTATAATAACACATTTACTACCTGGCCATTGACACTGTCTCCCATTATATGTTAGTATGGAGATATAGAGTAAAAACGTCAGTATCCAGGTCATTGAACAATAGTCTTTATGAGAAAATGAGAGAGCCTCTTCACAGGTGTTCACCCAGTTAGAAATAGCAACCAAATCTCTTCAAATTGTAATTTACTATCTGAGAAAAGTAGAAAAGATTAATTTTGTTTCAGAGGAATAACCATGAGTGGGACACGTTTAGTGATAAGTTGAACTGGAGATACATTTCAGGGGGTGGGGGTAATTCAGTCACATTGACCCCAGTGTTGAACAGGTACTTTATTTTAGTGACCCTGAAAGGATGAAAGGCAGAGTGGACCCAGGCGGAATTTGAACTCAGGATGTAAGGACAGACATAATGCTGCTAAGCATTTTGCCTGACATACTGACAACAACAGTACCAAGTGGTGAATATCCTTAATATGAAAAAATATTGTAGAAGTAGATATAACTGTACATTAGTTGCATTATTTACATTCGATGGATATTTGTCCTCATCTTGTTTGTTGTTAACACAACATTTCGGCTGATATACCCTCCAGCCTTCTTCAGGTGTCTTGGGGAAATTTCAAACCTGGGTTCTCATTCCTAAGGTATTTTTCGATGTTATTGTTATTATTATTATTATTATTATTATTATTATTATTATTATTATTATTGTTATTGTTCAGGTCACTGCCTGGAATCAAACTCAGAATCTTGGGGTTAGTAGCCCGCGCTCTTAACCACTACGCCATGTTCCCGTGGGCATATGTAAATAATGTACATAATTCCTCATCTCTTAAATATAGAACTGTATTAGATATAACTGTGTTTTTTTTTTTATATACATATAGGCACAAACACCCACGCATACACACACACACTGCCTTCCATTCAATATTTCACTGGTTCACTGCATTTCTAGAAGCAAGAGTGATGAGGAAGTGTATTACTCAGAGCAAATATAGTGTGTGTTATATATATAATCATTTAACATCCACTTTTCCATACTTGCATGAGTCAGGTAGGACTTGTAGAAGTAGGTTTTCTATGGGTGGATGCCCTTCCTGTCACCAACCCTCACCTGGTGGCAGATGTTGGGGTCAATTAATTTACTAAAATGTATCTAGCAATAAAATGCTGTCTCAAAAAAAAAAACATCCAACCCATGCCAGCACAAAAAAGCAGACATAAATATAGGAACAGGGGTAGTTGTGTGGTAATAAGTTTGCTTCCCATCCACATGGTTCCAGGCTCGGTCCCACTACATGGCACCTTGGGCAAGTGTCTTCTACTATAGTCCTTGTAAGTGGATGTGGTAGATGGAAACTGAAAGTAGTCCATCTTGTGTGTGTCTACCATCAAAAGAAAATGGACCTTCACTGGCCATATACTTAGAAGACAAGACCTTCACAAGTTCCTGTTTAAAGGTGCAGCATATGTCAGAACAAGAAGAAGACCCAAAACCAGATTTAGTAAGAACATCAAAGAAACTGGTGATGGAAGCTTTGCAGAACTGTGCAGACTGGCACAAGTTAGACATGGGTGGAGGGCTGCAGCAGCTCAATTATTTGAGCCTTTTGTCTTGAGAAGAGAAGAGAAGATAGATAGATAGATAGACAGACAGGCAGGCAGGCATGCATATATATATTTATGTGCTTGTGAATATGTTTGTCCCCTACCGTTACTTGACAACTGGTGTCAGTTTGTTTATGTCCCCATAACATAGCAGTTCAGCGGAAGTGATCGATAGAATAAGAGGTGCCACACAGTAGGACTGAACCTGGAACCATGTGATTAGGAAATAAGCTTCTTACCCCACACCCATGCCTGCTTGTTTGCCATCTTTGCTTACTCTTTCGTTCAAGTTGCTTTCATTGATATTTAACCCCAAGTCAACCCTAATTGTGCACACATATGATCAAAAGCATCACTCCAGCCTTGACCATTCTATCTTTTAATCAGCATCTAAGACTACACTGTTTAATGTATTGTTTCTATTCCTAAGACTGGTGGGGTGTGTTATGGTGGATATTCAACTGCTATTTCTTGCAGGGCAAGTAACTGTCTATGATGATGTTTGTGGGATTGGTGTTAGGTGACACTTTTCTTCACTTGTCTTCTCTTTCCTTGTATGTTTTCTCAACCTTTCTCTGTTTTCATGTATTTACGTGCTTATGTATTTATTTACTTATTAATTCACTTAACGTGTGTGTGTGTGTGTATGAATGTACATATGTATGTACATACATACACACATATATATACACATACACAAACATGAATATATATATATATATATATATATATATATATATATATAATATGCACACACACATACACACATATTTATATATTTTCCTTGTTTTGTAAGAAAGTGAGATATTTGTTATTTATTTATTTTTAATTAATTGATTTTCTTTCTATGAAATACAGAATATATCTCCATTTTGTAGTCAACAAGTTTAAGATTCATACATTTCTCTTTCCATCATGCTATAGAGTTTCCTTGCTCTTTTTTCTCCCCAGGAATTTCTATTTATCCAAACAAATATTTTTTCATAAAATTAAATGTTCCTATTTCATATACCCTACCCTTACATAAAATTTTATCAGTCATATGACTCAACAAATGAGCTTCTAAGTGGTTGATTGACCTCCTAGAAATAGCTAGCAAATCTTCCTCAGATTAAATCTTAACTTCTTCTTCATCACCATCATCATCATCAATATTTAATGTCTGTTTTCCAAACTGGCATGGGTTGGACAGTTTAACAGGAACTGGCAAGGCCAGGGGGCCACCCTGGATTCCATAGTCAGTTTTAGCTTGGTTTCTACGGCTGGATGCTCTTCCTTATGCCAACCACTCTACAGAGTGTACTGGGTGTTGTTTACATGGCAACAGTGCTTTTTATGTGACATCAGCACCCACAGCAATGCTTTTTGTATGGCACCTTGGTTTATAGAATCTCGATTCTTAAATAATAAAAATAATGTACATTGGTTGATGTAGTCCAAGATACACTTTGCCTTGAAAAAAAAGAAGATAGGATGGAATACATTTGATTATTGGTGTGTTCAGCTAATACTGAAATAGGGCTGAACAACTACTATCAGCAACAATTGATCAAGAAGCTCACTTCCATGCCAGTCGTGGCCAACCTGCAGCCTACTGGCCACATGCTGTCCGTAGGACATTCTCTGAATGGCATACTTAATGAAAAATTTCCTTTAATTTTTTTTGGTAGTGCAAGCTACCTGATGATGAACCATGTCTCATGTGGCTTGCTTCTTGAAAAGGGTTACCTATGCCTGCTTTCTGCTGTTTCTCAACATACTGGAAATAGCGGCTAAATCTCCTTCAAATCACACCTCATCATTTTAAAAGAAGAATGCTGCATTGGATAATGTAGTCCTATGTACACTGTGGTTGAAAATGAAACTATATGAACATCCTTGATCATAGTCTACTTGATAAGAGCTGGCCTAAAATTAAACAACACTGTGATACCTACATACAGCTATGTCTACTGGTTCCTGGACACAGTGCTACACCATTAGGAAGAAAGAAACTTTTGATCCTTTGACCAATACCTTGCCTATGCCAGCTGTAACTCTCTTTATTTGAAATTTGCTTTAAAAACATTCCTACTGCTTTAGGTGTTATTTGGCTTTTGTTTGTGCTTGTTTAGTCATTTTGTTTGACAGTTTTTTTGCACTAGCATGACTAGTTTTTTTTTTTTTACCCTAGCATTGCTTAGACAGAAAGAAGTTAAGACTTCCCCTTTTGTTAGAACTCTTATATGTTTTTGAAGTAAGAGTTTCTTATTGCAGAGGAATTTAGATGTGCAAAGCTAATGACCAATTTGCTGACAGGAAATATCAAAAGACATTACTAGTTGCAGCCCAACCACAAACAGTGGGATCATCAGTCACACACATGCACACATAGGGGGTGTGTGTGCGTGTGTGATTAGCATCATCTCCGCACCATCTTTGTTTTAATGTTCACTTTTCTATGCTTTGCACTGAGTAAAAATGAGATGATTCATTGCTGTAGATTTTCTATGGCCAGATGCCCTTCCTGTTAGCAACTCTCACCTGTTTATAGGCAATACATTTTCCCATGGCCAAACATGTCTTCACAGATTAGAAATAAACAACACAACACCAGTTGTATGATAGCGACACTTGCTTACAACTATTGTGTAAGGCCAAGATATAGGCGCAGGAGTGGCTGTGTGGTAAGTAGCTTGCTTACCAACTACATGGTTCCAGGTTCAGTCCCACTGCATGGCACCTTGGGAAAGTGTCTTCTACTATAGCCTCAGGCCGATCAAAGCCTTGTGAGTAGATTTGGTAGACGGAAACTGAAAGAAGCCCGTCGTATATATGTATATATATATGCATGTGTGTTTGTGTGTCTGTGTTTGTCCCCCCACCATCACTTGACAACTGATGCTGGTGTGTTTATGTCCCCGTAACTTAGCTGTTCAGCAAAAAGAGACCGATAGAATAAGTACTAGGCTTCCAAAGAATAAGTCCTAGGGTCGATTTTCTCGACTAAAGGCGGTGCTCCAGCATGGCCGCAGTCAAATGACTGAAACAAGTAAAAGAGTAAAGAGTATAAGCAGACACAAAACACAAACACAAGCATACACTTTCATACAACAGGCTTCTTTCAGTTTCCATCTACCAAATTTCCTCACAAGTTATTAGTTTGTTAACCCAAGGTTATAATAGAAGACATTTGCCAAAGGTACTGCACTGTTGGACTGACCTCAAAGCCACTTGGCTGAGAAGCAAACTTCTTAATCACACAGACATGTCTGTATATATATATATATATATATATATATATATATCTGATGACAATAGCCTCATTTATTTGTGTCTCAGAGAAAGAAATCAGTAAGCCAGTCTATTGTCCTTTGTGACATTGAAGGAGTAATGAAGAGGTGTTGCTCAGATACATACTCAACTCTTGAATGGATGAATGAAAGTTTGAAATCCATTTTTTTTTTTTAATGATTTGTACTGAAGAAAAGTTTCCCAAAAGATTATCCCAGACTCTAGTGACCAAATGCAAGAAGTTCCGAACAACCCAGTACATAGTTCTTAAAATAAGGTTTGGAAAACAACATCATTTTTTTATTCTGCAAATAAATTATTAAATGCACATGACTGTATGAAGAACTTAGGCGTCACCGCCACTGGTACCAATCTTAAGATTATGTAAGATTATGTACAACTTAATTTTGATGTATAAGTCGTGTTCGAGTTTCTCTTTTGATTTCCTTCTCTTTTTTTAAACAATGAATAAACAAAAAGATTGAAGTGTAAGTAAATTAATCATAATACACACATGCACACACACACACATATATACACTTACATACACACACATATATACATTTAGATATACTCATCTTACTGAAATAATTTTCTGTCAGCATGCTTTATAATTAAATGCATTCTTGAATTGCATTCTACTAAAATGGAATTAACAAAATTTATCAAGATGAAAAGAGAAAAAGAAGACCAAGCTAGTTGAGAGGGAGTGACAGACAGACAGAAGCATTATTTAAAAAATAATAATATCCAATTTTTACATGCGAAATATTTTTTTTAAAAACTTTTTACTGTAGTTATTCAATTACTATCAAATTTACTTATATTTGAAATCTCCAAAATGTTATTATTAACAGACTGATTTTCAAAAAGATTCTTTTTCTTGTTAAACATAAATAAGCATACACACACAGCCATATATATATATATAATATAAACATGTCTTTTTCCCCTTGTTTATACAAACATTAGGAAAAAATACAGTATGTATAAAGTTGATTATAATATCAATAAAAGAAGTGAAGCATCTACAGCTGTATACCCTGGCTTTTGTGTTGTTGATTATTTAAAAATTAGTGACAGCCCTGAACTCAGATTAAAGAATTTTGAAAACATTAGTTCATTTATAGTTATTATCTCTCTCTCTCTCTCACACACACACACACACACACACACACATACATGCATATATTACAGTCTCGTTTTCTCCCCAGCCTCTCTCTCTATATATATATTTTATATATGTATTGCACCAGTAAATGATTTCCAAATTTTGCACACATTTTGCTTGTGTTCTAGAACGACTCTATTGTCAGCTTGTGCTGGAATGTTTTAGTTATCAAATCGCCCTACTACCACCATCTTCTTCACCACTCTTTTTATTTATATATATATATATATATATATCGAGGGTTATTTTATGTTTTTTTTTCCTGTTTATTTTATTTACTATAGATGCCTTCCTTTCCAACTGAAAACAAATTTTAACAAAAGACCAAAAAACAAAAAAACTAAATGAGAAAATTATAAAAGATTATAAAAGAAACAAATTTTGGAGAAAGGTCACATTTGTTGAGCGAGTGAGGAAAGTGAGAAGCATAAAGAACATTTTAGAGAAAGTCAGATAGACACAGATAGAAGAGGGGGGGAGAGGAATAGAAGGAGAGGTTAAATAAGGGGTAGGTAGAGGAGAAGAAATACAGTGTAGTCAATGATATAAAACCAAGTCAGTTAGTGAGGTTATCCTTATCTCGATTTTCTGGCAAATTATGCTACCAAACAGGAGCAATCAGGGATGGTTTGGGTAGGTCACTAGTTAGGTAGATAGGTAGGTAGGTAATGTGGTTCTAGTTGTTTAGTGTGCGTGTGTGTGTGTGTGTGTATATATATATATATATATAGTCAATTCAAACATGAACAAGCAAGAAAAAACAAGGAAAAGCAACAACGTGAGGACGTGAAATAAGTACAGTGTTATTGGATGCTCAGGAAAGGAAAGAAAAGAAAGAGGATTTCACGTTTTGAGCGAAGCTCTTCATCAGAAATGTAGAAAAAGTCCAAGGAAGGGAAGACGGAGAAAGAAAATCGCCAACGATACACATGCAGTCACACACACACACACACACACACACACACACACATACATATATATATATATATATATATATATATATATATATATATCATCATCATCATCATCATCATTTAGCATCTGTTTTGCATGCTGGTATGGGTTAGACAGTTTTACTGGAACTGGTAAGCCGGAGAGCTGTACCAGGTTCCAATCTGATTTGGCTTGGTTTCTACAGCTGGATGCCCTTCCTAAAGCCATCCACTTCATGAGTGTAGTGAGTGCCTTTTATGTGTCACCAGCATTGTCCACAATTATGATTTCACTTGGCTTGGCGAGTCTTCTCAAGCACAGCAAATTGCCAAAGGTCTCGATCATTTGTGTGTGTGTGTTTGTGTGTGTATATATATATATATATATATATATATGTATATATATATATCGTTTGTAGAAAACATTAATCTGAAAGAAAAAGCATACTCTAAGATGTAGAGTAGTATATATTAAAAATGGGGAAGGCCAGTTTATAGGATTACCTTAGGTTTCCCATCCCATTTTTGGGATCTGACGACATGTCATAAAGCTAAACCCTTTATGGACAGGAAACCTAATCCCGTAAACTGGTAATCCCGTAAACTGGCCTTCCACCATTTTTAATATACTTACTAAGGTGGTAAGCTGATGGAGTCATTAGCATGCTGGAGAAAATGCATAGTGGCATTCTTCCAGCTTTGTGTTCAAATTCCACCTTGGTTGACCTTGCTCTTCATCCTTTCAAGATCTATAGAGTAAGTACCACTGCTTCACTTCCCCCAAAATTTCATGTTGTCTGCCCAAATTAGAAAGAATTTTATATACTAACTGTATCATGATGGGTTGGTTTAAAAAACTGGACAATATGATTTGTGATATTTCTTCCAGCCCTTTATGTTTGAGAGTTCAAATCCTGCCAAAAATACCCTTCCTTTTCATCACTCTAGACTCGATAGAATAAGGTACCAATAAGTTACTGGGATCAATAGTATCAACTTATACTCTCTTCTGAAGTTCAGTCTTCCTACCTGTCTTAAACAATTCTGTATATTTACTGTTAGGTGCACGCATGGTTGTCTGGTAAAATGTTTATTTTTTCAACCACATGTTTCTGGGTTCAGTCCACTACATGGCACCTTAGACAAGCGTCTTCTACTATAGCCCTGAATCAACCAAACCCTTGTGAATGGATTTGGTAGACAGAAACTGAAAGAAGCTTGTCGTGTGTGTGTGTGTGTGTGTTGGTGTTTCCTTGTGTTGACATCATGTGATAGTTTCAGCTGAGTACCACCACCATGCAAATAGTGTCCTTCCTTCCAAATATTCGATGGAAACATGTATGGTCATAGGAAAATATTATCATACTTGGAAAAAGCGAAAGATTGGCGACAGGACGGATGTCCAGCCATAGAAAATCTGTTTCAACAAGATTCCATCCAATCCATGCAGGCATGGAAAAGCGGACATAAAAACGATGATGGTGATGATGTTGTTGCTATTGCTGTTGTTGTTAAATTGGTTGTTGTTCACAGCAGATTTTCTTGTTATCATTGTTGTATTTATTGTTGCTGCTGTTGTTCTTATCACCATTGGTGCTATTTTTTGTTTCACTAAGTTTTGTCACTGTAATTGCTATACACAGTAAGTTGTGTTTTTTTGCTTGTTTGTTTTTCTTTATTTTTTCCTGTCCCCGGCACAAGCTGCCATATATATTTCTACACATTTCTACTTGTTCTTTCCAACATTAGTCCAGCTAAGATAAGGTTTGGTTTGTTTATTCAAAAAACCCCAAATTCTCTAGCAATTCTATTTTGCAAATAAATCTTAACCAACCCTTTCCTGACACCTCTACTCACATCCACCTCCTAAACAAAATCAATACAAGAAAAATATAAAAAGAAAAACAACAAATAAAAAGAAAAAGAAAAGTTTTGTTTCTTTTTCCAACCACCTTGTTCATAAAACATCTAGAATTTCACCATTTTGATAAGGCATCTTTTGATTCTTGAAATTTGGTCACTTGGTCCCTGCATCTGTATATTTGTTTTAACACATATTCGTACACACACACACACACTCTCTCTCTCTCTCTCTCTCTCTCTCTCTCTCTCTCTCTCTCTCTCTCTTTCTCTCTCTCTCTCTCTCTCTCTCTCTCTCTCTCTCTCTTTCTCTCTCTCTCTCTCTCTCTCTCTCTCTTTCTCTCTCTCTCTCTCTCTTTCGCTTTTTTTACTCTTTCTATTTTCACTCCCATTTTCTCTAAATTTAATTCCTCCTGATCTGCTGTTAACCTTTTTACCCTAAGCCACCCTCACACATACACACTTCGCCCTTAATCTAATCTTTCATTATACAAGCTAGTGAAGAGAGCCTTTATGTTGTAAAGAATCACAGTGCCAGTAGCAACTAAATCAGATCTAAACAACTTCCCTGCCATCCTTAGAAATAGGATTTAAACGATGTTATGTTGGTTAAGACAATTAATGCCTTCTCTTATAGTATCTGCTTCATATATTATGAGATAAGGATAGAATCTTAATATTATCACTTGACCCACTGGAAATATTCTCTTTTAACTTTTTACTGGTTTCAGTGATTAAATGTGATCATGGTGGAGCTCTACTTTCAAAAGTCTTAGTTGGTCATATCAGCCTCTGTACTTATTTTGGTTTGGTAATTATTTTATTGCAGCGTGGAAGGTGTTTATAAGCCATTTAAGAAACACACAAAAACCGTTAGATTCACTTCAACATTTAAATTTAATTTGCCAAAATATTTTCATCGCTTTGAGACTGCGACCTGTTCACTGACAAAATTCAGCATATAGAAGACAAACCATTGAGAAGGCCTCTAAAAAGTTGTTTGATCTACTAGATACAACAACCAAATCTCCTTTGAATTATTAAAATCCTCTCTAACATCATTAAGATGTCAATAAGACTTAAACACCTTCCACGCTGCATTTGTTTTCATTCCAACACACGATCTCAGATCAGGTCACTTGCTATGCAAGTACATCTCCGTAATTATTTTATTGATCTGTATTTATTGAATGGCTAAATGATTGTTTTTGACAATTCAGTTTATTTTTCTTAATTGTCACTTAAGAAATGCTGGTGCCACATGAAAAGTACCTAGTACACTCTGTAAAGTGGTTTGTATTAGGAAGGGTATCCAGTGGTAGAAACTATGCCAAGACCAACTATGGAACCTTGTGTGGTGCCTGGCCTCGCCAGCTCCTGTCAAATTGTCCAACCCATGCTAGCACGGAAAAGCGGACATTAAATGATGATGATGATGCTGTATTAAACACACATGTACACTTACACCAGTAACTTAAAGTTTATTGGGTTCTATCTAACCTTTCCACTAACACTGTGTTATGTCTCCTGATCACAGTATAAGCCTTATGGCAAGTAACTTATATGAAACCTATAAAACAATAAAATCATCATAAACCTCCTCATCATTTTTATGTCTGTTTTTTCCATGCTAGAATGGCCAAGACTTCTTCAGGCAGTAGTCAATGTCTAGATGCCCTTTTGCCATCAATTCATCGTCATCAGCAGTAGCAGCATTTGTATCATCATTTAATGTCTGTTTCTATGCTGGCATGGATTGGATATCTTGACAAGAGGTGTCAAGCCAGAGTGCTGCACAAAGCCCCCAGTCGTCTGTTTTGGCATGATTTCTACAGTTGGGTACCCTTCCTAATGCTTACCATTTTACAGAGTATCCCGGGTGCATTTTTACATGGCTTGTTCTTCATCTTTACACATTGAATTAATAAGCTACTGGACTTTTTGCTTATGATGGGCATAAAAGCAGTAAATCAACTGAGTTGTTAGTGTTGGATAGAATGTTTCATTATATTAATTCTAATGGTCTGTGGTCTGAGTTCAAATCCTTCCAAAGTCAACTTTGTCTTCTCTCCTTTCAGGGTTGATGAAAAAAGTAGTAATCTAGTGCGGCAAATTGGCAGAACTACAGAAATGGACTGGGAGCCTTATGTTAATTTTATGGCTTTGTGTTCTGAGCTTGTAACCCTCCATGATCTTGTAGGAGCTGGTCGAATGGATATTTACTGATTGGTATTAGGTTCAACATTGCCTGATCAAAGTGTGGTATGGACTTAGTTACTGAAGCTGTAATGTTTCGATTTTAGGCTTTGCTACTGCCTTCTTGGGTGGTAGATTTAATCTGTCACCTGGGTTTCACATCACTGTCCCTGGCACTCTGTGTACATTTAGCAGTGACCATTTTGTGGCAAGCTTTCAGGCCAGGTCATCGATTAAAAGATAAGCTTCCCCTAACCTCCTACCAGGTTTGGAGGTCTTGTAAAGGGTTGTAGGTACTGCTGTCCTTCTTGACTTGAAGATGTCTTTTTAAAAAAAGGACCACACATGTACATATGTGTTATATTGCTCTAATTCAGTTCTGACGAGGTAATAAACTGAGTTTGGTGACTTTTGCCTTGTTTAGTAAATGTCATCATCATCATCATCATCATCATCGTTTAACGTCCGCTTTCCATGCTAGCATGGGTTGGACGATTTGACTGAGGACTGGTGAAACCGGATGGCAACACCAGGCTCCAGTCTGATTTGGCAGAGTTTCTACAGCTGGATGCCCTTCCTAACGCCAACCACTCAGAGAGTGTAGTGGGTGCTTTTACGTGTCACCCGCACGAAAACGGCCACGCTCGAAATGGTGTCTTTTATGTGCCACCCGCACAAGCCAGTCCAGGGGCACTGGCAACGATCTTACTTGGCTTGCCGGGTCTTCTCACGCACAGCACATTTCCAAAGGTCTAGGTCCGTAGTCATCGCCTCGGTGAGGCCCAATGTACGAAGGTCTTGCCTCACCACCTCAGCCCAGGTCTTCCTGGGCCTACCTCTTCCACGGGTTCCCTCAACTGTTAGGGTGTGGCACTTTTTCACGCAGCAATCCTCCTCCATTCTCACCACATGTCCATACCAGCGCAATCGTCTCTCTTGCACGCCACAACTGATGCTTCTAATGTTCAGCTTTTCTCTCAAGATACTTACACTCTGACGGGTATTCACATTGACATTACACATCCAACGGAGCATACTGGCTTCATTCCTTGCGAGCTTACGTATGTCCTCAGCAGTTACAGCCCATGTTTCACTGCCATGTAGCATGGTTGTTCGTATGCATGCGTCATACAGTCTGCCTTTTACTCTGAGTGAGAGTCCCTTTGTCGCCAGCAGGGGTAAGAGCTCTCTAAACTTTGCCCAGGCTATTCTTATTCTAGCAGCTACACTTTCAGCGCACCCACCCCCACTACTAACTTGGTCGCCCAGATAGCGGAAGCTATCGACTACCTCTAGTTTTTCACCCTGGAATGAGACAGAAGTTGTTTCCTGTTTGTTTGCAGTCTTTATTGCACCTGAACATCTGCCACAAACAAAAACTAACTTGCTAGTTAACCTGCCTTTGATGTTGCTGCACCTCTTATGTGTCCATAGCTTGCACCGGGTACATCTTATAGAGTTACTACCTACTCCTTTTCTACATACTGAGCAGGGCCATCTACCTGAAGGGGTTTGTGTTTTATCTACCTTCCTACTTATTAGGATTTTGGTTTTAGCTAGGTTGACTCTAAGGCCCTTCAATTCTAGACCTTGCTTCCACACCTGAAACTTCTCCTCTAGTTCTGATAGTGACTCCGCAATTAGGGCAAGGTCATCAGCATAGAGGAGCTCCCAGGGGCAACCTGTCTTGAACTCCTCTGTGATTGCCTGGAGGACTATGGTAAATAATAGGGGGCTGAGGACGGAACCTTGGTGGACCCCTACCTCTACCCGGAATTCATTGCTGTACTCATTTCCAACCCTCACCTTACTGGCAGCATCTCTGTACATGGCTCGCACAGCTCTCACTAACCATTCTTCTATCCCAAGTTTCCTCATTGACCACCAGATAAGGGATCGGGGGACCCTGTCAAAGGCTTTCTCCATGTCAACGAAAGCTAGGTACAGAGGTTTATCCTTAGCTAGGTATTTCTCCTGCAACTGTCTCACTAGAAATAAGGCATCAGTAGTGCTTTTACCTGGCACGAACCCAAACTGCATCTCATCTAAATTGATTCGCTCCCTAATTAGTTGGGCTATGACCCTCTCTGTAACTTTCATAACCTGATCTAACAGCTTGATGCCTCTGTAATTATTTGTATCTAAAGCGTCCCCTTTACCTTTGTAGCAGTTGACTATGATGCTGCTACACCAGTCATTGGGTATGACTCCTTCGTGTATCACCTGGTTCGTAATACGGGTGACTAGGCTATAGCCAACACTGCCAGATATTTTGAGCATCTCTGCAGTGATTCCTGATGGGCTGGGGGCTTTCCCGGTCTTCATACTCTTAATTGCTTTATCTACCCTGGTACTATCAACTCGGATAGCTGGTCCCTCTATTGGGTCGACATACGGCAGGCTCTCTTTCTCCCATTCATTCTCTTTATTAAGCAATCTATCGTAGTGGCATCTCCAGACCTCTTTCTTTGCATCCTCATTTAATGCAAGCGTACCATCATCCATGCGAACACATTTCTCTCCTACAACATCACTATTCTCTCTCCTACACTGTCTTGCAACACGAAATACCTCGAGTCTTTGGTCCTCACGGCGCAGAACATTGGCAAATCTTTCCTTACAAATTAACAAAATACAAATACATTTACTAAACAAAGCAAAAGTCACCAAATTCAGTTCCATACCTAGTCAGAACTGAATTAGAGGAATATAACAATATGCATATATACATGTGTGTGTGTGTGTATGCCAGTAAGTATATGCTAATGTAATAAAAGAGTATTACAAAAGCCTTCAAGTCCATTTCTGCTAAGCTGATTTAGTTTGTGTGATGAAGGTTAGCAAGCTGAAACTTTGAAGTCACTGTCACCATTCTTGTAAAAGTATGATAAATATTGGGTTGTCCAGAAAGTTCGTGCCGATTTATAGTAGCTTACCTTTCAACTTATTTACCATGAAACTACCTCAGTTCTGGGAAGAGGGTATTTTCAAGTTAAAGAAAAGATGGAGATGCATTGTGCAACAAAATGGTTCAAACTTGGTTGATTAAAAATGTAATGGCAAGTATTTATTGACCTTTTTCTTTCCTTTAAAAATCGGCATGAACTTTCCAGACAACCCAATATATACGCTATGTAATGTATTGGTTAATCCTTCAGTTTCATGTAAAATTATTTTAATTTTAGCTTGACATACCGACACATATCAATAAGTTACACATACACACACACATACACACACATGCATGCATACATACACAGTAGGCCCTAGAAGACACTCACCCAAGGTGCTACACAGTGGGATTGAACTTGAAATTATATGGCTCTAAAGTAACTTGTGAACCTCACAGCCATGCCTATATCTGCTGAAGATTATTAAAATTACAACCAGTTTTTGTTTCTCAGACAAGAATTTTGACTGAATACTGACTTCTCTAACATTCAAGGTTAAAAATGCCTGGCATTAACAAGCGTGATAATATTTAACTGATATGGCTTTACTGAAATACAAGAGAAAATATAGATGAACACTATTTTTTAACTGTTGAAGTGAAGAAACTAGGCTGACTTATTTGTCATTTAAAGAAAGAAAGACTAACACTCCTACTTCACTTGTTCTATTCCACATTGTAACATGTAACCTACTGTCTAGTATATCTTGCCTAATTCTACCTAAAACATACAAACTATCATAATACATACCCCACGCACCCTCACGCGCACACAAACAAAATGTCAAGTAAATTATACCTAATACCCACTAACTCTATTTCAAGTTGATGAAGAAACCTTTATGCAATCATACAGCCTGCTAAAAACAGCAGCCAAATCTTCAAGTCACACTTGACAAAGAAACCATTGGATAGTATAGTCTTGGCCAATAAAAATGATATGACCATGACTGACTGTAATGTCTTTAATCATAGATCTACTCAATCAGGGATGATGTGGATTTAATAATAATAATAATAATAACAATAATAATGATGATGATAATAATAATATACACTCAGTACACAATACAAGCAGTAATACAACAAAAAAACTGTACCACACCTCAAGAGACAAAAAAACTAACACAATGCAATACTGGGAAGTGTTTGCACTCTCCCAACAACAGAAAAGAACAGACAGTGCTGCACTCACCCCAGCAACATGGAGATGTAGCAGGTGATGCAGAAATTTGCCTCAAACTACTAAATATTGGACAATTATAGAAGAAGAAGAAGGAGAAGGAGAAGAAGAAGAAGAAGAAGAAGAAGTTGGCTCAACACCCAAAATGTTACGTAAAAGACTGAAAGAAATTTGAATTGGAACTTGCATTGTCACCCTGCAGAAAAGTACCATTCTGGAGAAGAAGAGTTGAGTTTAATACTTTGAGTGGGATGAAATTTACAGTGTAATGATGAGAAGTTGGTGACACAGACACAAGTGACTCAAATGTTGGGTGACAGTGACCAACCACTGAAACACTGAGAATCAGAAATCACTACAACAGCAGTAGAAAAAGCAGAGAGAGGAGACAGCATATGGAATTCAAAGGAGATTTGGTTGTTGTATCTAGTAGAACAAACAACTTTTTAGAGGCCCTCTCAATGGTTTGTCTTCTATATGCTGAATTTAGCAGCCAAATATCACCTCAAAGAAACTAATAACATTGAAAAATACCTTAGAAATGAGAACCCAGGTTCGAAATTTCCCCAAGACACCTGATGAAGGCTGGAGGGTATATCAACCGAAACGTGTTAACAACAAACAATATGACAAATATCCGTCAAATGTAAATATTGTTTTAAGAGTTCTAAAGAAATGTTTATATATGTGTGTGTGTGTGTGTGTGTGTGTGTGTGTGTGTGTGTGTGTGTGTGTGTGTGTGTGTGTGTGTGTACATACATACATATATACAATAAAAAAAAATAACAAGCAGAAAACAGGTGTGGTATTCAAAGGTTTGAATATCACACCTGTTTTCTGCTTATTATTTCTTTCTAATATTTGGCGCATACTCTGCACTCTAGCCTATTCTGAGTTTGGTGCCCTGTGTCTTGTTATACTGGATGCTGGAGTGGATTGTGGAGCCACTACTAAACCTGATTTTGGTTCTGTGTTGCACTTTACTGCGCCTTCTTTTTCTGATATATATATATATATATATCAGTATATACATATATATGTATGTAAGTATGTGTAATATATATGTATGTGTATGTATGTTTGCCTCTTTTTCATTCAAATCTTTAATTTCTTATACATATTCAGCTGTAGTCTTATAGGTTGTTACTGTTGTTTAGCTGTTATTTCAAGCAGGTCAAGTCATTATGTATGAGTTCCCTCACTTGTGGTGGTGGTGGTAACAAGGCACTGATATTTATTTGCAACTGAAACTCATGGAACCAAACTTCCATCCAGTGCTAATAAAGACAGATACCTCTTTATTAGACCAACAGTACAAAAACGTTTTAGATATAGGATTGAGGTTTAACAGACAAACGTGCTCTCTCTCCATCTCTCTCTCTTTCATACACACACTCACACACATACATACACTCACATGCACACACGCAGTACACACTGTATGCTTTATTTAATAATTAAGGGTTCACTTGCTGTTTCTAGCCAAGAGGATAAAGCGAGTACTGTATCAACCACCTACTTCTTTCTTTCTAATCAGTAGCCCACATGAAGAGATAAAACAGCTTCAAAGTGTCACAAGAAGTCAAAATATTACCACCACTGGAAAGGAAGGCCATCAGTTTACAAGTTATATCTCTACCATTTTTTTTTTCCCTAAATCTTTATCTTATTTTGTCTTTTACTTATTTTCTTCCTCATTTCCATGACTATCCTATTTGATTAAAACCAATGCATAGTTCTAACCTTTCACGCAGACAAGTTTTGCTTTTCTTTTTTTCTTGTTTTGCCTCTTTTTTTCTTTTTTTCACTACTTTTGGTTATGTTCTGAAGTTGTGTGTGTGTGTGTGTGTCGTAATCAGCCAAGTTGATAACCCTTTGATTTATCAGCATCTGTAGCTTCAAGGCAAACACTGGCTGAATTCTTTGTTTTCTAGTTAACTAGGAAGCTAGGAAAACCTATACATACACACTTGTAAAGGGCCCTATTCTTGAAAATAAAAGTATAAGTAGATCTATTTATTAGACCTAAGGGTCTGTATATCATTTGTTAATTCTTATCTTTAGCCTTGAATCCGGGGCTGGTGGTGGCCATGGTGGGTACTCTAATGTATTTTAACCCAATTTTATTCATTTTTTTTTGTGTCATTACTGTTTATTTATCTGTAACCAACTTAGGTGATTTTCTTTCATCTTCATGAAGGAAAGATGTAAATTGAACCTCTCCAAAATCTCGACTTTTTTTTAGGGTAGTCTAAGTGTAAATTTATACATGTTTCAGGCAATGTCCTTTAAGTCTTTCATGTTCACTTCACAACTATTTGGTTGGGTTCAGTTCCATTGCATGGTGTAGCACCAGGTTGATCAATATCTTGCAAGTGAAGTCCTTCTTCGAACCCACAAGAGTTAACAAGTGAGACAGAGACAGGCAGAAGCAAGAAAAATGCCGCTGTTACTAGTATACTATACAAATATGTCTTTAAAAAGACTTTTCTTTTAAATTTACCAAAATTTAATTTTTCAAAAATCTATTATTCATATTTACTGTTGAAAAGATCTCAAGGATCGAAACCGGTTCTGTAATGTTCTTTATAAAAGTATTTTAGCATTTTCTACTTTGTCTTTTTTCCATATATATCTACTGGTGTGTTCCTCTTCCACCTTTTACATATATATATATATATATATATATCCGAAATGTCATACACTCTCTCTTTCCTTTCCTGAGCGTCCAATAACACTATCCGTATCACGTCCTCACTTTGTTGTTTTTTTTGTTATTGTTTTTTTGAACTTATATATATATATATATATATATATTTATATATATACATTTATACATGTTTCTCTCCTTGTTTCTTTCCGTGTTCCTTTCTGTGGAAGAGCATAGGCTCGAAACGTTAAAGACTTTTTCACTTCCCAAGCATTATACTAATACATTTGTTTGTTTTCTACACCACCTGCCTTCGTCTTTTGGTTTTTTTTTTTGTGAATTCTCCCTATATATATATATATATATATATATATATATATATATATATATATATATATATATTATATATACATATTATGTGTATGTGTGTGTATTAAAATGAGGATTAAAGATCTTTGCCAAGCTACAAGCTTATAATGTTGGTTTCCCAGAACTCTGTCATAGGATTTTTCATTTACGCCAGCTGAGTAAACAGGTCTAATGTAAAATGAAGTGTTTTACTCGAGAACACAATGCATTGCCTGATTCAGGAATTGAAACTACAATCTTATGATCATGTGTGCAACACCCTAACCACTAAGCCAATGCACACACACACACACACAAATATATTCATATATGTGTATTCATTTGTGCATATGGTTATGTATATGTTTGTGTGTATATGTGTAAGTATGTAGGTATGCATTTCTGTTCGTTGTTGTTGTTAGTGTTATTGTGTAGCCTTAGTCAGCTCTGTTTTGACAGATGTAAAATCACTTGACTGGTATTATTCTAGCCAAGGTCATCCCATCTTTATTGTAGAATTACACCCTGATATAATTCTAGTCACTTTATTGTTTACATATAAGGAATGGAGCAAAAATTAGGGCCAAACATGTAGAAAGAACACTTGTAAAAATTGATATGGAGTTTAATGAGTATTACTTTTGGTTGCTGCAATAAGCATCTGAGTCACGTCCATAGAAGAATAATTCAATTTTGTTTCCATTTTTACTTAATGTTATTGTTCAATTCACATTTATGGTAAACAAGTGAGAAACTGCTTGGTTTTGTTGTTGTTGAACCTCAGATCATCATTTATTTTCTTATTTACTTTTTTCAGGTAGTGTGTATCGAGGGTCACATTAACTAATGTGCTCCTTGCCTTTTAAGACATGAAAATGTAATTTGAGGGAAATTTGATGCTATTTCTAACAGGTTGAGTGGTCACTTAGAAGAAGACCCCTATGTACTTATTTTTAAGGAGAGGGTTATATAATAAGTTGGTACTGAGTATAGTTTAACCTGTTTCAGAGTTTCATTTCTTCATCTCTGAATTGAAATTCTGCTTCAGTCAGTTCTTGGGATTAAATTATTTGTAATATACTACAGGTTGAATTATATACTTGAACTACTAGCCAATAAGTGAACCTCCCTTTATACCAGGGGTCCCAATATGGGGTATGAAATGGAATTTTAGGATTGCAGCAAAGAAGAAAAATATATACTTTAGTAGAATTGCTTTTTAGAATTTAATTAACTAACTCTTAAATATAACTTTATTGTGTTAAGCACACCAAGAATTTTATTCTACGTATGTAGATTTAACCCTCAAGAGATTAAGACCAAATACTGAGTCCTTGTTCCATGAGGATCAACACATGTGTGAATCTAGATTCATGTTTTCTTTTGTCAATGCAGATTACAGTCGTCAAGAAAATTCCATGTCTTGATGGCCATAAATGAAAAGCAGGATCAAAGAAGTTATTGAATTTTATGTTCATAATTGTTATTGATTTCACTCTTTACTTATTCATTTGCTTTCTAATTACTAAATTTATATTAGAATTTTTATTCACTTTGTTGAAATCTTAACTTTTGAGTTTAGAAAGTTAAAGAAGTGATTTTAAATTCTCAATCGCAGAATAATGCTAATAATATAGCCTGAACAGGATAAACTATCCCTATTTTGCAGAGAAAAGTGTAGGTGGCTAGCTGTGGACTCGAACTCACATCCCTGTGATTACACATCATGATGCTTTGACCGATTAAGCTAAACTACCCACTACAAATTCCTCTGCAAATTAAGATATATAAATCTAGCTTTATGAGACGCTCTCATATGTTAAATTCAAATTACGACAAACGTAATTGTTCACTGCATGTGGTTCAAGTTAGATGAATTTGTTATTAAAAAATCGACATTTTCACCTTCAAATGTGATATTATTTCTGTAAGAAGGGCTAGATGTGGTGTTGATGGAAGAGCAGTAACTCTTGAAATATGCATAACGCCCATTACGTATTTTAGGCCCTTGTGGCCTAAAATAATGGAATCATTATCTTTCTAAGAAGCAAGAAAATTAAACACTTCTCAGGAGTGCAAGGCATAGAAAAGGCTGAGAAACACTATTTTACATGATGGCTCAACCTGCTAGAAATAGCAATTGAATTTCCCTCAAGTCATATTCTATCACCTAAAAAAAAAAAAAAAAAAAGAACATTGAAGACATACAAAAATGTAGTTTTATAAATTTATGACATTTGAAAAAAAACAGTGTTTTGCAATTGAAATACCTCATAAAAAGGTCAGTACACTCAGGTCTGACCTAGAGTTAAACATAAAATTTTCACAATTGGCAGTACCTTTTACCATAGATCTGTTCAGTAAGGAATGATCTGGGAATAAACTAAGAAAAAATGTTATTATTGTTTGTTGTGCGTGATCATCTAGATGCTGTCTACTTGGGTTTTGCCATCTGTATAGTTAGTTAAATACTTTTGGTACAAGATATATTTTTTTAATGTACACAGTTTTAACATCAGTAATTTGGTGAGAACTGGTGTTTGTAATATTAGTTACCATACTGACACTTGGCGTTGCATGGTGTGAATTATTTTTCAACATGGTAAACAGCTGAATTCTTTCCCAATTTACATGTGAATAATCACAAATTTGTGAGTGTGTGTGTGTGTGTATGTTTTATTACATACATAAATACACAAGTATATACAGACATGTGCATGCACACACACACACACACACACACACAGATACACGCACACACATGCGTACTCACACAAACAAACATCTACATCTTGTATATGTATACGCATATACATAAATACACAGATATACATATACATATTCTCACACACACACACCAGTGAAGTTTCCTGACAAAATTGCAAAAAATTTCACAGAATGTCCTATCTAGTAAACACCAACCATTTTGATATTCTATGCATACATTGCAATACTTGTTTAAGATATATTCTACCATATAGATAAGCAGCAAATAGTCAGTTATATCTCCTAGTTTAGTGCTTGACCAGAATTTGACCTTTTTGTTTGCTTAGCTCTTTTCATACCAAACTGTTTGTTATTGCTTCTGGTTCCATGATATCACACTTTTTACATTAAAGTATTTATATTTGAACTAAAATATTCTTATGTTCCAAATTCCAGTTTAACCCTTTAGTGCCCAAATTTTTTTATTTAACTTATTAACAAAATCTTTTTTATACAACTTTATCTGATACTAAATATATAAAAAAAATTTTTATTACAATATTTGAAAGATACCCCATGAAAAAAGGACCATGGGCTTTAATGGGTTAATAGTGAAAATACTATTTTACTAAATTCTTGATTATTTTCAAAATTAACCAAAATAAGCATCATGGCTGTGTGGTTAAAGAAGTTCCCTTTGCGACCATACAGTTTTAGGTTCAGTCTCATTGTACAGCACTTGAGCTAATGTTTTCTATATAGCTCTGGATCAACCAATGGCCTATGAGTGAACTTGGTTGACAGAAACTGTACAGAAGTCCATTGAACTTATACATACATACATTTCTTTTAATTTTATTTATTTCAGTCATTTGACTGCAGCCAATGACTGAAACAAATGAATGATAGTGTATTGACTATACAAGAGCTAATCAGAACTTTCTAGAGATTGTATTGAATAAGCCTGATCAGTGACAGCTGGGAATTCTTCCTACAGATTTATCTCAGCAATATTCAATCTGCTGATATCATTCCTTAACACAGAATTCTGCAGTAATATTCCTTACTATTTCAGAGTTGAGATAGCCATCATCTGTGTTCCATGTGTTGCTGTCAGATAACCTTCTTCACTCTATGATAGAGATGATGGTCATAATGAAGATAGTGAAAGGAATGAGTTGAATAATATGCTATCAATGGTAAACAAATTTGTTGTTGTTTAACTCGGATCAGCTCTTATCAAATGGCTATCCCATTCTTTCCATTTTTTTTTTTTTTTCATGGCACTGCACAAGCACTTTTACATGGCACTAGCATGAGTGCTTTTTACATAGCACCAGCACAGGACTCTTGCAGACCAATCCTCTTTGCCAGAGGGAGTGGCCTCAACACTTCCACTGTGGAATACAGGGTTTTCTTGAGTACAACAAGGTGTCAAGTATCTTGATCCTTTGTCAGAACATACATACATACGTACATAAACAAATCCACATACATACATAGTGTGTGTGTGTATAACTTTTCTATCATTTTAAATTTTACTTGTTTTAGTTATTGGACTGTGCCCTTGCTGGGGTATCACCTTGAAGGGTTTTAGTCAGACAACTCAACCCCAGTGATTATTTTCAGTCTGATATTTAATCTAATGTTCTCTTTTGTCGAACAGTTAATCTAAAGGTAGGCAAACAAATCAAATCCTGTTGCCTAGCGATGCAGGGATAGATACATAAAAGAGTAACTAAGCAGAGACTTCCTTATCAGATTGTTTATTTATTTATTTACATGACTCTGTGTAAGTATATATATATATATATATATATATGACCTTAACCGACCAGTCCGTCGGGCATCCATTTGACACCACGGGTCACAGCATGTTGTCCACTCCTCTCTGCATCACACCTTCCTCATCCACGTGGTCCCAATCACCCTCCTAAAATCGTAACTCCACCGTCATGGAGGCCTTCCGAGTGGTTGTTTCTGCTCGCGTGGTTACCACTCGACAACTGTGCGGGTCCACCGATTATCGGTGAGCCGGGCGACATGTCCAGCCCATCTAAACTTGCTGCGTATATATTCTACGATGACATCCCTCATGCCAGACTTCTGTCTGATGACCTCGCTACTGATGTGCTCTCTCAACGAGATTCCAAGCATTGACCTCTCCATGGCTCTTTGAGCCATTACCAATCTCTGCTCTTTTCTCTTTGTTGTAGCCCATGTTTCACTACCATATAACATTGCAGATAGAACTGTGCTATTTATGAGGCTGGCGCGAGTAGTCCTGTCCAACCTTCACTTGAGCACATCCCTTATGCTATTAAACGCCTTCCATCTGGCCCTTACTCTCCACGAGATCTCCTTTTCGATGTCTCGGCGCACATTCACTTCCTGTCCCAGGCAGACATATTCCTTTACCTCCTCTATTTCATCGCTGCCGACCACCATTCGACCTGTTGGTACACTGTCGGACCGCATGAACTTTGTTTTCATACAGTTCATCTTGAGACCCACTGCAGAGCTTTTGATGTCAAGCTCCGTCTGTATGGTCTGAAGCTGATCTGTGGTTTTAGCGATGATTATGATGTCATAAGCGAAACGGAGGTGGGTGAGTAGCTCACCATTGGTGTTGACACACCAGACAGAGCGCTTAGCATTTCATCCGGCTTTACATTATGAGATCAAATTCCAAGTTCAACTTTGCCTTTCATCCTTTCAGGTCAATAAAATAAGTGCCAGTTGAAAAATAGGGTTGATGTAATCAAATTACCCCCTCCCCTGGAATTACTGGTCTTGTATCAAAATTTGAAATCAATATGAATTGATAGCTTGTTAGCCTTGCAAATTTCATCTGTCTGTTTAATTCAACTTCAGACTCAGTTTAAAAATAAACCCTCAGAATAGTTCATCATCATCATCGTTTAAACATCTGCTTTCCATGCTAGCATGGGTTGGACGATTTGACTGAAGACTGGTGAACCAATCTGATTTGGCAGAGTTTCTATGGCTGGATGCCCTTCCTAATGCCAACCACTCCGAGAGTGTAGTGGGTGCTTTTACGTGCCACTCGCACGAAGGCCAGTCAGGCGGTACTGGCAATGGCCACACTCAAAATGGTGTATTTTACATTCCACCTGCACAGGAGCCAGTCCATCGGCACTGGCAACAATCTCGCTCGAATGTCTTTACACGTGTCACCGGCACAAGTGCCAGGAAGGCGACATGATTTCGCTTTCGCTTGCCCCAACAGGTCTTCGCAAGCTGAGTTTCGTTCCAATGAAAGAGACAACGTTGGCATGGGTGCCAGTCGTCAAATTTAGTTGTTTTGAATAATTGCTTTAAAGAGTTTCTTGAAGAACAACTCTATAGAAACTGTATAAAAATTTCCAATAAACAGAACAATATACACTCACACAGACATGCATATGTGAGAGATCACACTCACACATACATACATACAAACCTATATATGCATATAATCATATGGAAACAATTTAATCGTAAGTGTAATAAATTCTTGTAATTAATATATAACTGATTAATATTTTCATTGTTTCAACATTCCAGCTTATTATAATTGATGGAGTTGGGCTAAGGATAATAGAAACATTATGTTGTAATATTATTTGCTATTTGTTGTTTTTTTTACATTTATTTGTATATTTATTTATTTATTTATTTTTACTTAAATATATTTATCAGGTCAAAATTCTACATCCTTACGTTTGTTACCTAGATTAAAAGCTAAACCCAAGTTTGTACTATTTTAGCTTTCCTTTTTAAGAGATTCTTTTTGTTAATTCAAATCTGGAGTGTTTTGTTGCTGTTGTCATTTATTATTATTATTATTATTATTATTATCATTATTATTATTATTAAGGTAGCAAGCTAGCAGAATTGTTAGCACACCAGGCGAAATGCTTAGCGGTATTTTGTCTGCCACTACATTTTGAGTTCAAATTCTGCTGAGGTCAACTTTGGCTTTCATCCTTTTGGGGTCAATAAATTAAGTACTAGTGAAACACTGGGGTCAAAGTGATCAACTGGATCCCTCCCACAAACTTCAGGTCTTGTGCCTTTAGTAGAAAGGGTTATTATTATTATTATTATTATTATTATCATTATTATTATTGCATTGCGTATGGATGAGGAGAGCTGTGTGAAGAAGTGTCACTCCCTAACAGTGGAAGGAACCCGTGGAAGAGGGAGACTCAGGAAGACATGGTATGAGGTGGTGAAGTATGACCTTCGAACAATGGGCCTCACAGGGGCAATGACGAAAGACTGAGACCTCTGGAGATATGATGTGATTGAGAAGACCCAGCAAGTAAAATGAGATCACAGCCATAGCCTACATCAGTGTCGCATAACCAGTCCATTTAAAAAGTACCTTTGAATCGTCAAGTGACATGCCATGCTTGAGGAGACCTATTGAGTCAAGTAAAATCAAAATCAAATCAAATCACAATCAAAGGGAAATTGTAGTTGTGGCCAATGCCAGTGCTGCTTGACTGGCTCCGGGCTGGTAGCACGCAATAAGCACCATTCATGCATGGGTCATTACTAATGTCGCCTGACTGGCTCTGCGTGCTGGTGGCACATAAAAAGCGCTATCCGACCATGATCGATGCCAGTCCCCGCCCTGACTGGCCCCTGTGCCAGTAGCACATAAAAGCACCATCCGAACATGGCCGATGCCAGTGCTGCTTGACTAGCTCCCATGTTGGTGGCACGTAAAAAGCACCCACTACACTCTCAGAGTGGTTGGCGTTTGGAAGGGCATCCAGTTGTAGATACATTGCCAGATCAGATTGGAGCCTGGTGCAGCCTCCTGTCTTGCTAGTCCCCAGTCAAACCGTCCAATGCATGCCAGCATGGAAAATAGATGTTAAACGATGATTATTATTATTATAATTATTAAGGCAGCAAGCTGGCAGAATTGTTAGCACATCGGGCAAAATGCTTAGTGACATTTTGTCTGATTTTACATTCTGAGTTCAAATTCCACCGAGGTCGACTTTGCCTTTCATCCTTTCAGGGTCGATGAAATAACTATGAGTTACACACTGGGGTCGATGTGATCAACTATCCCCCTCCCCACAAATTCCAGGCCTTGTGCCTATAGTAGAATGGATTATTATTACTGTTGTTGTTGTTATTTAAGCACTGCTAAGTGTACAAAAGTAATTTAATATTCTAGCTTTAATGTTATTCCGTCTGATTGTGTGTGGGCCGTAGTATTAAGCCATACAACCACTGGTGGAATAAGAGTCAGCAACGCTACTTTTATCCCTGCTAAGTTTTATAATATACATAGGAAATTTGAGAAAGTAGATGGGGATAAATAGAAGTCTGGTTGTTTTTCCGAGCATACTCTGACTTATTAGACTGTTTTTAGTAGAGAAGGAGATGGGGAAAATGTGACACTCATGTCTTTGTTAAAGGACATAAGCTGTATAAATAAAGTCAATTGGTTTCAAATAGGGTTTGAAATCAAATCGTGAACATTGCTAGCTGAGCTGTAAACATAGACTATTACTAATCTAGATTTAGTTTTAAAGTGTATCTCAAAGAAATTGATTTTGTTTTTTTGTTTCTATTTACTAAGTATTATATAGCCTGTCACTTTTTTCTTTATTCCATATTTAAATATATATTATATATATTTGTAACCTTGCTTGAAAATTATTTTTGGATCTGTAATACTTCAGATATTATATAAGTCTTACTAGTGAAAAGTCACAGTTTCAACACAGTTCTGTCTCTTTTCTCTTGAACAGCACAATTAATGGCCACAAGCTTCATTAAGATAACTGGACATCACAATCTCTCATAATTTCTCATGGTGGCTTCAGGTTCATAATTGCCGAAACCCAAATGTCTATATAAAAATATCTGTTCTGCTCAAGTTTCAGTCCTGGTTGCAGCCATAACCCTCTCTCTCTGTGTGTGTGTGTGTGTGTGTGTGTGTGTGTGTGTGTGTGTGTGTGTGTGTGTGTGTGTGTGTGTGTGTGTGTGTGTGTGTGTGTGTGTGTGTGTGTGTGTGTGTGTGTGTGTGTGTGTGTGTGTGTGTGTGTGTGTGTGTGTGTGTGTGTGTGTGTGTGTGTGTGTGTGTGTGTGTGTGTGTGTGTGTGTGTGTGTGTGTGTGTGTGTGTGTGTGTGTGTGTGTGTGTGTGTGTGTGTGTGTGTGTGTGTGTGTGTGTGTGTGTGTGTGTGTGTGTGTGTGTGTGTGTGTGTGTGTGTGTGTGTGTGTGTGCGAGCGAGCGCGTGCGTGCGTGCGTGCGTGAGAGTATAGGCATTTGGTCCATTATGTTCTTCTGGTCAGTGCCTTTATGAGAGAATACCTAAAAAGACATTGTCACCCTTTAGCAAGTTCAAATCATATATGAGGAGTTCCAGTACAGACTGAAATACACAAATGTGATTCATATTTTTATGATGCTTTTATGTACATTCATGTTTTATATTTTATATCACTTTTTGCACAAACGTATATGTGCATATATGTATACACATGCATGTGTGTATATTTACATACATGCATGATAATCTGGAAACCTGACTGAGGAGAGAATGTCACAAATGGCCCATCCTTGTTTTGTCCATCTTTTTTGTTGTTCTTCCTGTCTGTCTTCATATTGTTTATCTGCAAAGATATTTTATTGTCATCTGTTGCATTCTTGTTCCATTTTTTAGATTTAAATATATATATATATATATATATATATATATATATATACAAGTATGTATGTGTGTGTCTGTCTCAGTGTGTGTATAGATTATATATATTTATATATTATATTAGAGGGAAAATCAAAACCAAAGCGGAATGAATATCTCAAGTCATTTAGAATAATTTAAGTATTGATTATTAATTACTCTAATTAAATTATTCTTAATGACTTTAGATACTCATTCTGCCTTGGTTTTGATTTTTCCTTTAATATAATATATGCTTGCTATAACAGAACCTTCACACAGATTCCTAGATCCAGCCATAGCTGTGGTCTTGGAACTTAATGGTCGACCAACTATAGCAGTTACCCAGCTTACCTGTTCGTCTAGATCACAAATAAGCTAAACCCCTCATATTCTTTATATATATATAGGTGCAGGTATGGCTCTGTGGTAAGAAGCTTGCTTCCCAACCACATGGTTCCAGGTTCAGTCCCACTATGTGACACCTTGGGCAAGTGTCTTCTACTATAGCCTCAAGTCGACCAAAGCCTTGTGAGCGGATTTGGAAGATGTAAACTGTAAGAGGCCTGTCGTATATATATATATATATATTTCTGTGTGTCTGTGTTTGTGCCCCCACCATCGCTTGACAACCAGTGTCGGTGTGGTTCAGTTAAAGAGACCAATAGGTTAAGTACTAGGCTTACAAAGAATAAGTCCTGGGGTTGATTTTTTAACTAAAAGACAGTGCTCCAGCATGGCCACAGTCAAATTACTGAAAAAAAGCAAAAGAATAAAATAATAATAGAATGCGTGTGTGTGTGTGCACGAGCATGTGTATGTGTGTGTGTGTATTTATGTATTTGTGTACTTGTAACATTCTTTGTACATCCTTCCGTATATTGTATAATGTCTCTTATCTACTCCTTCCTTTCATAATTTTTAAATGTGCTCCTTTTACACTCCACATTATCTTGTCTGTCATTGTTACTCCTAAGGAAAATTTTGAATGTTTTGTATCTCTTCAACCTCTTGTGACTAAAAAAAAAGCAAAGAAATCATCATCATCTTCATCATCATCATCATCATCATCATCATTATTAGTATTATTATTCCATAGTCTTATTTTTATCATGTGCTTTCACTGCATTACTGAACACAACTGTGTGCCTTGGGTATTATTATTATGATAATTATTATTATTATTATTATTATTATTTTATTTTATCATTATTATTATTATTATTATTATTATTATTATCATTATTATTATTGCCAAGGGATTGGTAGAATTATTAACACATTGGATAAAATGTTTTGAATTATTTCTTCTGGCTCTGCCAAGGTTAACTTTTCCTTTCATCCTTCCAGGGTCAGTAGATTGAAAAAGGAGAAGAATAACAAAGTACCAGTCATGTACTGGAATTTACCAGATTAACCCCCTTCACATTAATTTCTGGTTTTGTGCTTGTATAAGAAACAATTAAAAAGTTCCATTTTGTTTAGGCTTTCATAAGTCCCACTGTGCTTAAAAACTGAACAAATCTTTTCTCTTGTGTCACCAACATCAGTTATAATAGCAAGGTTTAAAAGTCAAGTGTTTATTGAACTCGAAGCAGTGATTAAACCCTTCTCAGTAGCTACTTTCAGCAGAGTCTGTTTGCCTGACATTTACAACAAGCCATAATCACCGTTTATTGTGCATCAACTTTGGACGATTGTGTTTTATGGCAGTTCCTATAATTGAACACATTTGCCATTTTCTGACTGACAATATTTGTATAGTTGTGTGTGTGTGTGTGTGTGTGTATCTATGTGTGTCTGTGTTTGCATGCATGTGTGTGTGCACGCGCATTAATATAAGCATACATGTCTACATACATTACATGCATACATAATTGTGTGTGTGTGTGTGTGCAGAGAGGGAGATAGGTTTGATGATATAGATAGGGGAAATAGAACTCTATGCTTAAAGTAGAGTATATATATATATATATATATATATACTTTTATTTTATTGTCTGTAAGGCTGAAAACTGAAGAGCTTAAAGTCATGCAACAACACTTATGAAAATCTTTGATAAGTGCTGTGGCATGAAACACACACGCATGCACTCACACGAACATGCACTCACTCAAACAAAATTCCTGCATAATTTGTTCAGAACGGTAAACTACTTGGAATAAAGTACTCAAGCTATAAATACTGAGAAGGGACACGTTTTAATTAAAATGAAAATGAATCCAACAAAACTGATGTCAATAACTATGAAAGAAACAAATCAGTTTGTAATGGATTCACTGTTTTAATTAAAACTCAAATAACATGCATTCACTCATACATGTATACATATATGTACACACACTCACACATGCATGCATGCGCACAGGCACACAAGCCCCCTCTGGGTTCATAATCTTGCAAGCTGCCTTGCAATGTCACTAGTGCCGACTGACGGCACATAAAAAGCAGGCAGTACATGCTGAATAGTGGTTGATGTCTGGAAGAGCATCCAGTTATAGAAACCATGCCAAGGCAGACACTAGAGCACGATGTAGTCATTGGATCCATTGGATTCTATAAAACTGTCCAGCTCATGCTAGCATGGGACAGGAACATTAAATGATAATGATATGCACATAAATCTATGCAGTGGAATCTGAGTTCACCTAAGTGAAATATTTAATTACTGAGCCTGTATAATGACTTAATAGGTAGTTGGTGCTATGAATTTATGCCTGCATCAATTAAGCCTTTAGCATTCAGATTACTCTGTCAAATGTGTTGGCACTCCGTCGCTTACGACGTCGAGGGTTCCAATTGATCCGATCAATGGAACAGCCTGCTCATGAAATTAACATGCAAGTGGCTGAGCACTCCACAGACATGTGTACCCTTAACGTAGTTTACGGGGATATTCAGCGTGACACAGTGTGACAAGACTGACCCTTTGAATTACAGGCACAACAGAAACAGGAAGTAAGAGTGAGAGAAAATTGTGGTGAAAGAGTACAGCAGGGTTCGCCACCATCCCCTGCCGGAGCCTCGTGGAGCTTTAGGTGTTTTCGCTCAATAAACACTCACAACACCCGATCTGGGAATCGAAACCGCGATCCTATGACCACGAGTCCACTGCCCTAACCACTGGGCCATTGCGCCTCCACTTCTGTCAAATATAATACTTATTTATTCACATTGTTTTGAATTAATCATACATTATCTATTTGTGTTGAGATTTTGATGACATGCTTCTTTATTTTTAGAATGACATTGTATAGTAAGTGTGAGAGGTTGAACATGGTCAGTCTGTACATAAAACAGGTATAATATTTGGGCTGGATATGGCCAGTTTAAATGCTAGAGGGTTAAACTAACATAGAGAATGGTTCTCAAATATATGACATAAAGAAAATATAGAATATTTGTTAAAGGCTGCTTCACAGAACATCTAAATGTTTTGCTGACAATTCAGCAGCCAGTAAAGGAGAAACGTTTGCTCATTTAGCCACACAATATATTATCAATGGTGAAGGTGCGTAATTTAATAGTTAGGGCATTCGGCTCACGATCGTAAGGTCGTAAGTTCGATTCCCAGCGATGCGTTGTGTCCTTGAGCAAGACACTTTATTTCATGTTGCTCCAGTCCACTCAGCTGGCAAAAATGAGCAGTACCTGTATTTCAAAGGGCCAGCCTTGTCACACTATGTGTCACGCTGAGTCTCCCTGAGAACTACGTTAGGGGTACACATGTCTGTGGATTGCTCAGTCACTTGCATGTTAATTTCATGAGCAGGCTGTTCCATTGATTGTACCAGCTGGGACTCTTGTAGTCGTAACTGACAGAGTGCTCCTATATTATCAATGACACTAAGATTGATTGGTATATAAATTGATGAGGAACATACAAAGGAACAAAGCCATCACTTTGTATATTAATGATCTTAGAATGGCAATGAAAATAACCTCAGAGTGCTCTGCTAAGGGAATATAATAAGTTAGTGTGCTTAAATATATGCCAAGTTATATAGTAGATACATACACATAAAACTTAGGTAGTATAAGAGAGAGTGTGTGCATATAAATTTTAATACCTAGAGAAGATAAAATATTAATTTTATCAAAATGTTATCATGCAAATAATTACAGATTGATGAAGAATCAATAAAAACAACAATGTTGAAAAGGAAATTTCAATCCAGACTCATCAATATTTAAATTTAAATTTCATTCAAATGCCACAGCTGTGTTAATGTTGAATGTACATTGCTGTGTTTTTCCCCAAGATACCTTCTGGTGGATAGGTCTGACAGTTTTTTAATGGCCTGTTACAAAGCATTGACCTTTTGTAACTACTTCTTGTAATTAATCACTCTCAGTGGAACAGTTTTACCAAAATAATGCACCCCCTCTGCTTTTTTCTCTTCCCCTACCTTTGGTATCATTTTGAAAGTACTGAATTTTTTCTTTGTCTTGTTTTTCTTTCTCTTTAGTTCTTTCTATTTCTATTTATTTATTTGTTAAAGATACATCCGCAGAATCTTGATTCTTCCTGTCATTGTTGTTATTTGTTTTGGATTTTATTGCATAACCTTGATTCTTCCTGTTTTTGTGGAGTTTATATGTTGTTTGCATAAAAATACATGATAATGTGTTTTGTAAATACCAATAGGAAGAGTCTTGTTCTCATTTCTTTTTTTAACAATATGAAATGGTAGAGCTTGTGGAAAATGAATCTCTTTGAGTATTAGATCATCTAATACCTCATTGTTTAGACAACATGTTCAAAATATGGAGATGTTCCAAAATACCAAAGGGACATTTTAAGTTAACCTTAATGTCTGAGAAAACTTGTTGCAAATAACAAAATCTTTTAGAATATTAAGCAAAAGTTTGTTTCAATATTTAGTTACATCTAAACTATGTTTCAATTGCTTTGATCTCCAATTGTCATCAAGTGTCTTGTTCTTGGACATGCCTATATTACCAGACAAGGCTTGAACTAGTGTTAGATGAAGTGATAGCAAGTGACTTGTTAATAGAAGAAAGAAAGAGTTATGGAGACATTTCTAAACCCTTAAGTACACCAGAGTTAAATTTATTACAGAATGATCACTAGTAAACTTAGTATTAAGCATAGCTTATAATCAGAACTAGAACCCAAGAAATAATTGCATGTCAGAACAAGACTGTTACCCTGATCTACATTTGAGTATGCGACTAGCTTTGTACTCTTTTTACCTACTTCAAGCCTATTGGAGAACTTTAACTCAGCAGTTCTTTTGCAATATTATGGAAATATTCATTAATTTTGTCATGACCCACTTTTGTAAATAATGGGCTGCCCTTACCTCATAGTTCTTATGGTACATATTTATACCCAGATCAATGGTACATGTTTATACCTTGATTAATAATGGTGAACTTACGACATGTGTCAGCATGAACATATAGCAGGTTTTCAGGTGACAAATGACAAACTTTGAAAAACGAAAATCTACCTGCAATTTCATGTTATAAAAAAACTTATTCAATTGCCTAAAACTAAAATACATGTAATCATGTAAGTAACATTCCAGTAACAAGATTATTAAAGAAACTAAAATCTCAACATGCTATGCTTAAATGAGTTCACCGTCACTGACCTAGATGAACTGATATATATATATATATATATATATATATATATATATATATATATATATATATGTATATATATAGTTAAGCATGTTATCCATTGACATGATGCTGTCATGATCATTCACATAGCAATCTCAGTGACTGTAATAAGATACAAAACCATTGAGCCATGAAAGATGATTTGGTAGTTTTTGAAATCAACCAGCTGCGATTTTGATTACAATTGCAGTATCACAGTCTCTGAGCAGAAGAGCAGTTACATTTTTGTCATGTTTCCAACAAAAACTACTTGTATAACAGGGAGAAGTTATTAAATTCCTGAAAGTCTTATAGTAGGAGCAGTCGACATTGACATAGATAAAGTGGACCTAAGGAACACAATATGTTGAAGGTAATATCATTTGTGAATGGTGTTGTGATGGTATATAATACAATTTATGCACAAATATGTGTGTGTACATACATACATATATGTAGTATGCATACCCATATATAATGTTACTGTAAATGGGACGCTACCCCATGGGGGAGGGACTATCCTATGACTAATGGGTAAGCCTAATAAGTAGGACTAATGTATCTATGCAAATTATGTTTGTCTATGTACATATGTGTGTAAGAGTGTATGTTTGTCTATATATATGTATGCATGTATATGTCTATTTATACATCCATACTTATGTGTGTGTGTGTGTGTGTGTGTGTGTGTATACACTCACACACACACACATGTGTACATACATCTGTATCTATATATTTCCAGCTGGTTTACACTGACCTTTCAGGGTAATTTTCTGTTGTCTAATTAGCAAAGTACTGCACACACCTCGTTAAGTACAATGACTTTACACGTGACAATGTTCATTGGCAGAAATTAGCAATATTTCATTTAACTAAATGACCACCAATTGCTGAGATTTCTCTTGCTTTTATTGTCTTTTGTTTCAATATTTATATTTATTCTGACATATATATATATATATATATATATATATATATATATATATATATATATATATATATTCCTTGGAAAGTTAATTTAGCCCCCAATTAGTCCACATATTTTCCTTGTTACTTTATGGTTGGTTAAAAGCATCTAACATTGGTTTATTAACACTGATTTGTAAAAAAATTGTTGGGTTCTCTCTCTCTCTCTCTTCTCTCTCTCTCTCTCTCTCTCTCTCTCTCTCTCTCTCTCTCTCTCTCTCTCTCTCTCTCTCTCTCTCTCTCTCTCGTGTGCATGTGTATAAATATATATATATATATATGTATATTGTATTCATTTTTTTTTTTCATTTTGATTTAATCTCTGGCCTAATTTATTTCCCCTCCCTCTTTATTTATCGGTCTTCTCATTTGAAACAATAACTGTTAAACAGATGCTGTTTTGAATGTCAAGAGATTTGTAATTCTACACACAGATTGTCATCATAAATACACGCAAACACAAACACCACAGTGATTACTTGTTGGCTGTTCACTCAGTGTGTAAGTTTACTCACTCACTGTTGATGTCACAGACATTGTGTCTCTTCTCTCTGCTGTTTCTATCGCCACAACAGTGTCCTCAGTTCCTTGGATCTGTTTCGTTTCATTCCCTCTCTACTCATGCACTCCAACTCATTTGTCTCTCCTTCTCTTGCCACCCTTAACCACACGCTAGCCTCTATGCCCATTTCTTCCTTTACTGGATATCCATCCTCTGGAATTCACTCTCCTTGCAACTATTCAAGAGGAATATTAATCATGCCAGTCTCACTGATCTCAGAGTGTCTGCAACAGCCTTGGTGCAATCCATACCTAATGCATATATAAAATAAAAATGGTGAGAGAGGTATCTGTGATAGAGTAATCTTAAAAAGGTAACCCTATCGTAAGGAGAAGATATTTATTGCAAAAGTCAGATCAAATTTAAGAATATTGATTCTGGAAAGCAACAGGATTCAAAGAGAACTGTTTTATTGCATACCTACCTAATTGATGCTAGCATAGCTATGATTAAACTTGGAATAATGATGGAGTGAATCATCAGCTGAAAAGACATTCGAGCCAGGTCGTTGCCAGTGCCCCTGGACTGGCTCCTATGCAGGTGGCACGTAAAATACACCATTTCGAGTGGTTGGCGTTAGGAAGGGCATCCAGCTGTGGAAACACTGCCAAATCAGATTGGAGCCTGGTGTAGCCACCTGGTCCACCAGTTCTCAGTCAAATCATCCAACCCATGCTAGCATGGAAAGCGGATGTTAAACGATGATGATGGTGATGATAATGATATATATATATATATATATATATATATATATATATATATATATATATAACATTAAGAAAGACATCCAGTCATAGAAACCAAACCAAAAAACTGAGATACTGGAACAAAACATGGTCTGCTGTCTCATGTCCACACGCATGCCAACATAAAAAGCAGACATAAAAGTGGTGTTGGTGGTGATATCAACAGTAATATTTGTCACTGTTCTGAATCTCTTGCTATTTTGTAACATTCAGCTCAAATCTACTTAGCATTACAGAATATTGATAATCTAAGCATCAACTACCTGTGACCTTAAAACGGCTGTCTATTTTAGCGACAGAATGAATCATCAGCTTTCAAGCAATACACTCTGCTGCATATATTGAGTACATTTTCTTCTATTTGTACACCCAAACATTTCTGTATGCAATATATAATGAATGCTGAATGTGAACTGTTTGATTGGTTGTAATGGGACCAATGTTACAATAGATCTTGTACAGGCATGGGCAACATTTTTTGAGAAGTGGACCACATGACACATGGTCCATCATCAGGTGGGTTGCACTACTAAAAATTCAAAGTAATTTTTTTTTTTTTGATGTGTAATTCAAAAAGCCCCGTGGGCCATAGTTTGCCCATGACTGATCTTGTTCCTATCGTGTATAGATAGTAGTGAACTCACCATCAGCTACTTAATAAATATCTTATCCATTCAGCCATTTCACTTTTTTCATGTATATTTGAGCAGTATCTGTGTGTAAAAAAAAACTTGAGTTATTGACTAAACATCACCCTGATTACTCTCTTTATTGTAGTTTTGTAGTTGGATTACGACCCATTCAGGAATGTTAAGCATTTCACATACTTTTGAAGCTTAACCCACAATTTGCTATATAATATATGTTATGTTCGTAGGTAAGTTTGGCTGTTCATGTAAATGTGTGTGTGTGTGTGTGTGCGTACAAATGTGTGTGCGTGTACAAATGTGTGTCCTTACATATGTATGTAAGTTAGTTATGTCATCATCATCATTTAATGTCCATTTTCCATGCTGGCATGGGTTAGATGGTTTGACTGGAGCTGGTAAGCCAGAGAGCTGCACCAGGCTTAGGTCGTCTGTTTTGGCTTGGTTTCTATGGCTGGATGCCCTTCTTCATACCAAATACTACAGAGTGTACTGGGTGTCTTTTACATGTCAGCAGCATGGATACCCTGTTATGTGTCACCAGCTTGGGTGTCTTTTACAAGTTTGGTTGTAACAGTTCTGGGTGTCCACTATTCCATGAACTGAACCTGGAACTATGTGGCTGGGAAGCAAACTTCTTACCACACAGCCACACCTACAATATATATTTATTTTTTTAACATCTTGACATACATAACAATCCTAGCTTTTGATTTTGTTTACAATGAAAGCTTTCTACTTGTTCTACTTATAAATCCACTACACTTGTACTTTCAGTCACAGCTATCCATTCGATTACTGGCTGTTGTTGTTGTTGGTATTTAGCTCCAGGTCAGCTTGAATAAACCAGACTTATGATCAAATGTATTTCAGCTTTGATTGTTGTGTATTCTTCCTATGTGCAGGAAATCCAGGACCACCCTACCCAACACATCCCTTTTAAAGATGATATGTTGAAGGAGTGTTGATTACTATTTCTAGCAGGTCAAGCAACCATGAAAAGAGCCCTGTTATATACATGTATAGTTTCTAACCATATTGGGAACAACATTAGACAGACTAATGAAGGGCTCTCTAAGTGGTCATACGACCTGCTTGAAATAGCAGCCAAATTTACTTCATATCTACCACCTTGTAAAAAGAAGGATACATTGAATAATGGAGTCTTAGATAAGCTATACCTTAAAAAATTATGACATGATCATGGCTGGAATACCTTTGATCATGGGTCTGCTCAATGAGAACTGACATGAAGCTAAACAACATCAAGACATGCTGACTGTGAAATTCATTAAAAATGAATGTAAACTTCGTTTGATAATTAACTTAAGCCAAAGAAAATTTAAGTCTGATAGAAGTTAACTGAAGGAAATCCCTCAAAAATAACTGACACAAAGGTTAGCCAAAACCCCTATAAATTTATATAAAAAGAAAACTAAAAATGGGAGGGAAGTTCAGAGGAAGTTTGAACTAACTGCAAGAAGAGATAGGTCATCATCATCATCATCATCATCATCATCATCATCATCACCACCATCATTGTTGTCATCATCATTCTCATTATCATCACCATCGTTGTCATTATCATTATTGTCATCATCATCATCTCTTAGTGTTCTTGTTCCCTGTTGGCATGGGTTGGGTGATTTGACTGGATCCAATGGGTCCAAGAACTGCCTTGTGCTCTAGTGTCTGCTTTGACATGTTTTCTACAACTGGGTGCCCTTCCTAAAGCCAATTTCTTTACACCGTGTTGTGGTTCTTTTACTTTGGCACTGACACTACTGCAGTCACCATGCACAGAATGGTATACTCCCTGACCTTGCCAGTTCCTGTCAAGTCATGCCAGCATGGAAAATGGACGTTAAATGATGATGATGACATATATATATATGTTAGGGACGACCGTGCGAACTCAAAAAGGAGATATGGTGACGAATGGAAAAACAGGACTCCTTTTATTTAAACGCGTCACACGGTCGAACATACAAATATATATCAAATGATGATATAGATGATATATTATGCGACGATAACATAGATGACCAGTAATGAAAGACCACAACCGTATAAGATGAATAACAGAGATATTTATTGTAGCGTTAAAGATGTATGTCTGTGTGTGAGTGTGAATGCGACATATAAGAACATAATCAAAGACAGGCCGTCATACAAAGAAAAGTGTGTATGTGAGTGATACATGTGTGTATGAGTGTTTACAGCAGATAGAAAGAGAGTCAATAACACGTGAGCAATTATACCAGATCGTTAGTACACTATAGGAAAAGTTCTGTATGTGAAAGTGAGGAAAGGTTGAGTGTGGCAGAGCTTAACACTAGTTGTGTTTTGGCGTCGATGCCAGGGCCTTGATTCTTGTTATACAGATGTTCATCGCTGGCTGAGAATTTCTTGTCTGTTTATTTACCGTGGTGAAGCTGAGTCACCTAACAGAATCGAAGAGAGAGATGTGCCGCGGAGTTTGGTTTGGTGTACATAGTAAATCGTGTTGACGCTGGTAGCGTAGAGGCTGCTTGGTAGGTGCTCGTAGAATCGTGTTGGTCATGATGATGATGCTGGATAGTAGTAGTAGACTCTTGTTGCTGATGTGGCGACGGCGGAGGTCATCGTGGCTGGACGAAGCTGCTGAAGTGGTCGCTGGCTGCTGCTGCTGTCGTGTGGTACACGGAACAGTTCTCAAAGAGAAACTGGACCGAGACAAATTATTGGGTATGAGTTGATCTATATATAGCGTTAAGAGGGCTCCAAATGCCTTTAGAATTTTACTCCATCACGTGACCTTATTAGGGGCCATGATTGGTCAGTTTGCGTTCTGGCGGGAACGGTTCGAAGAAGTTGCCGATTCGAATAATGATCAGTCACGTGATGGACAAGGAATGGGTTCTCTACTACGCTCGCATTTATTTATATTTAAATGAGAAGATTGTATGTAATGGCGATAGTAGTTTTGTATCTAATGGCGGGAGGTAGTTTCACTACATATATATATATATATATATGTATGTGTGTGTGTGTGTGTGTTATATGTATACATATACACACATATAATAAAAATGGTAGGGCAAGATGGGGATTTAGTGGCTATTTCTAACAGGTCAAACAGCCATATAGAAACTCCATTTTGTGTGTGTGTGTCATGTCTTAACTGTGAGGAGAATTTAAACACGTTTCATATTTGAAAACCTGACATTTTTTGCACAGTACACTAACAAAAAGAGAGAGAGAGAGAAATGGTTTCTACTTTGTCATTGGTTATTGCACAACGCAACAAAGACACTGTTAGTTAATATATACATTCATAGAGATCTTTATTTAATCCAAAATGTTTAGAAGAAGCACCATTAAGTTTGTTTGTGGTTTTTGTTGTTTATTGTGCGGGGGAGAAGATCTACGTCTGGTTAGGTCTGATTTAGTCCTTTCTTTCACCAATAAACACACCAAATACTTTTTTAAAATTTAAATTTTGTTTTCTTTGAAAAAAAAAAACCCACTTTGTAAGGAATTCTTCACAAAAAACACTTGTTAACTAAATATTTAAAATACTACAGCCCTTCATCTACCACCATACTTTGGAGGTTTCTGACATTTCTATTTGTGCTTTATTTTATTTTTCTATTCCAAGACTAATCATTACTGTTTAGAAGCTTTTTTTATTTGCTTTTTTTTTGTTTATTTGTTCCCTTTCATACCCCTTTTTTTATGGTATTTTATTTATTTTACTATAGAGTTTCATTCCACCCACCCACCTTTACTTAAACAAATGGATTCTGTTTCAGTGAACTGTGGCCATTTTCAGGCTGAAGTCCTCTTGTAAATATCTGCTTCTTTGAGAGTCTGTGCATATATGTGTATGTTTGTGCAAGCGTGTGTCAATGAGTTTGTGTGAGTGATTTTGTGTCTTTGCATGTGTAATTGTGTAAATCATGTATCTGCATGTGTGTGTTTGTGAGCTTGTACAATACTTTTGTGATTTAGAGAACGTTCCATAAGGACCACTGTATATATAAACACCATTTTCTCTTTTACCCTCTCACCCACTTTCATTCTGCCCTCTCTCTCTCTCTCTCTGTCTCTTTCTCACTCTCTCTGAAAACAACTACAACTACCCATTCTATCCATCTACTTAGAACTGATTGAGGTATCAGGAACAGAACCTGTCCACTGAATGTTTTCTTTATCTGCTAGATTAAATGTCTTCACTGTCAATTCTACTTTGAAAACAGTCCTACCCTTATCTCTGATACACAAAGAGAGACTTTTTAATCTACTTCCACACTATAGCTACTGCTTTCATTCATACCCTCCTCCCATACACATTTCATTCTCTCTATCTCTCTTTCCTTCTCACATTGTGTGTGTGTGTGTGTGTGTGTGTGTGTGTGTGTCTGTCTGTCCGTCTGTGTGCACAAAATACACACAGTCCCCACCCTCTCAACCTCCAAGCCCAAGATATAAACACCTACACACTGGCAAAAGAAACTTCAGACCAACATCCACCTAACCACTGACACCATTTATTATTATCTAGTTTCATTAAAGTTGATTGAATTATTTACCAAACTTAACCCAATAACATGACCGTTTAACCCAACACTTGACAGGACAGAAAACTAAATCTACAAACTTCAAGACAGAAAATTTCATTCACATTTATTTATATATTTTAGAAATTTAATTTATTTGTTTTATACTTGAAACTGGCAGAAACAGTAACGTTAAGACTAAAAAGCTTATATTATTTAGTTTAGCCCCTCTATGTTCAGAGTTCAAATCCCTCTTGGGTTGATGTTTCCCATTTATCTCTCTAGAATTGAGAAAATAAAAATATTTGCAATGATAGGCTGAGACTAAATTTAGTTGGCTTTGAATCTCTCCTGGAGATAGTCACTTTGTATCCTGTCCAAAGGGACATTTGTTTCATGACATGTAAGTATGTAGAAAGAAAATAAGCTTCTGATAGCTTCAAGATGAAGTTTTGTTATTGGAAATTACATGAAGGGAAAGACATGATTGAATGACTGAATCTATAACTTTCCACAAGTTAGTTTTAACTTGCAAACAACACAAAGTTTTACCCTAAAACTAGTAGACAATGCAATCTCACTTAGCAAACAACACATACAGTTTTGGTTTAAATCTAGAAAAAAATATTTTCAAGTAGTTGGCAACACAGTTTTATCATAAAATTAGCAAACTACACAAATAGTTTGCCTTCATAGAAGCACCCAGAACAGTCTGTAAAGTGGCTGATATTTGAAGGGCATCTAGTCATAGAAACCATGCCAAAACAGACAATTGGTGCCTGGTACAGGTCTCTGGCTGGCCAGCTCCTGTCAAAAACCCTTCAATTCATACCAGCATGGAAAAAAGACATAAAATGATTATGATGATGATGAACTTAAAATAGCTAGTTAGAAAATCTCTATAAGAGATGAAAGCTGTAACTATCGTGAGAAATAATGCTTATTGCCACTTGAACATGGATGTTCTGTAGAAACCAATGTTACTGCTATTTTTAACCCCAGGAAGATGCCTCCACTAGCTGGTTATTTGATGCAATCTGCACCTGATATATATTGCAAAAAGGTCGAATCCATACAGTCTGGTGGACTCATGGCTGGAATATGGTAAGGGTTTACTTCCCTGCTTGTAATATATATGGGGTGCAGATTGCATCGAATAACCAGCTGGAGCAGGGGGTCCTTCTAGGGTTAAAAATAGCAGTAATATCGATTCCTACGGATCAGCCATATATAAGTGGCGATAAGCATTACTTCTGAACTTAAAATTGATAACCTTAATTTAACATTTTTATTTATTCTTGAAGGGATCAGTTTTTTTCTTTTTTTCTAGAAAAGAATGGCAAGCCAATAGATTGGTCTAGTCATTTTATGTTGGTTAACTAAAAGGATATGGTATTTTTTAATTTTTTTTTAGAATTATTATATCTATATAAAGGACAATCTTTCCTAAGACATAGCAAGTAGATACACGTTTCATTTGAACAAATCAATAAATGTAATCATCTATGCACAGTCATCTTTACCAACATCTAGCAATAAATGAGGGCAATTCACTCCATTGAACCCAGAAAGGGTTCCTAGCTTCTGCTTTATGATAAGGTAAAGACCTCCTTCAGTCATGAATGTCCATGGAATTGCACCTAGAAAGTTTCCCTCCAGGCAAAGTTGTTTATGGAAGACCAGCAGTAGTCAATGCATACCAGCATACCACACCATTGATGTTATCCAAGGGATAAGGCAAAGGCCAATACAGTTTGGCATCAGTAATGTCACAACTCATTTCTACAGCTGAATGAACTGGAGCAATGTGAAATAAAGTGTCTTGCTCATAAACACAACACACAGCCTGGTCCGGAAATTGAACTCACTACTTCATGATTATGAGTCCAACATGCAAACCACTGAGCTATGTGCCTTCACTTATGATAAGGTACTGCCTGATAGATGACAATCCTAAAAACAAATATCAAGAAGAGCCCTGAACAACAGCAAACAACAAATATACTCTTGACCAATGAGAATACTTCTATGGAATCATACATGTTAGAAATAGCAGGCAAATCTCCATGAAATCACAAAATCACATCCTTCAATTTGCAAAAAAAAAAAAAAGACTGAATTGGATAATGTAATCATTAAAAAAAAAAGACCTGGTGATTATAACTGAAATACTTTTATTCTTAGGTTTGTTCATTTAAGACTGACTTCAAGCTAAACCACAGCAACAGTGTTTTATCTCTTTCTTATTACACACATTAATAGAATTTGCTACCACCTAGCCAAATCGGGAGGTTGTTTATGAATACTAATGAACAGGTTGTGGCTTCCACATTAGCCATAACAGTAAGGATAGGATGAATAAAGGCAGTATAAACCTACTTCTGTCTCTCATAGCCAAGCAGCTGTATCTGTTCAGCCTTTTGGTTCATATCACAGTAACACAGCTTTATTGTGGTGTTAAGGAAATCTTCAGTGTTAGAACACTGAAAGTGTGTTTGAATTAGTATAGCTTGGCAGATAGTATGATAATACAGTTGAAAATTGTTTGCCAACATATCTCATCCCAGAACCATGACTACATTGTAAAATAGAGGCTTAAAAGCATAACTGAGGATTATTCATTGACATGAAATAAAAGTGACAAGAAAGAAAACACACAAATATATAATGGTTTAGTTCCGGAAAGAAGGGCGGTGCCCACAACCCCCTTTTTCAAACCTCCAAGATTGGTCATCAGAGGATAGGACGAAATTATCTCAAACCTGAAATTTGACCAGGACATTTGCAACTAAAAACACCCAAAGGACAGGTGGTGCTATTGAATTAGGTCAAACACCAAAAACTATTTGAAAGAAGAAAAAAACACTATATTAACTTGGTTTTTGATTTTAATAGCAAAGAATGTTTAGATTAAAACATGTTCATAAACAAAGAAAAAAGAAAATGAAATATGTATCAGTGCAAATCCTATTAGAATGTTTCAGCTTTTGATCAGCTGTAGACGTCTAGTTAAAATGTAACTAAACAAAACAAATTCAAAAATTTGATTCTTATCTGCAGAAGGAAATCTTTCTTGATCACCCACACACAATCATTTGTCTGTTTTTCTTTGAGCAAAACAAGGGACTTATTCTTAACTCTCCCACTATAGGCAGGCACAATGTAGTTTAAAATTTTTTGATTTTGTTTTTCTTTTAGATGGTCTCTGAGTTAGTATTGGGAGTGGGTGGGTGGGTGGTTGGTGCCTTCTTAGCAAACACTTGCCAAAGTATTCACTTCAGATATATAGTGATACCAAAGACATAGATCTATAGCTTGTTTGTTTAAGTTCTATTCCACTCAATCAACAACAACAACAATAATAATAATAATAATAATAATAATAATAATAATAATAATAATAATAATAATAATAATAATAATAATAACAATAACAATAACAACAACAACAACAACAACAACAACAACAACAACAACAACAACAACAACAACAACAACAACAACAACAACAACAACAACAACAACAACAACAACAACAACAACAACAACAACAACAACAACAACAACAACAACAACAACAACAACAACAACAACAACAACAACCTCACCACATAGAACAAGAACAACAGCAACAAGAAAAATTGTGATGTTCAGTGATAATAAGTGAAGCTATTCCAAATGGACATTGAAACTAGATTCAGGGTTTTATTTGCTGAAAATTTACCATTGTGCCAAGTGTCTGAAATAATTTGATTTAAGCAGCCCAGTATTTAACTGGTACTTATTTTGTGGACTCCAAAAGAATGTGAAACAAAATCACTTTCTCCTTACACCTGTCTTGCAGGTTATGAATTAAGAATATAAAATTATGTAACTAAATACTGCAAAGCATTTTGTCCCACACTCTACTGATTCTGTCAATCCACTGACCAATGAATGAATATCCATTATAGACAAAATGGTCGTAAATTTTGTTGAAGGTTGTAGTCAGTCAGATCGACCACTGCTTCTCCCCCAGCACTTAACCAATGCTTATTTTATTACATTTTTGCCTCAAGTTTTTAACTGGCATTTTATTGACTCCTGTATTCAAATACTACTTCATTTTATCAGCCCCTCCAGTTCTTAACCTGTGTAAATTGGACCAACTTCAATACATAATTGGTATTTATTTGGTCAGTTCCAGTATTTGACTAATGTTTGCCTTACCATTTCCCAGTACTAGTTATTAACAGGTATTTATTCTATCATCCACCCACTTAGTTCTTAACAGGTGTCGGTTAGATCAACCTCAATATTTTATTTGTACTCATTTTATCAACCCTACTGCTGAACAGAAACTTTATTTCTTTTCAACTTAATTGTTACTTATTTTATCAACTCCAGAGGGATAATAAGAAACCCCAAGTCATTCCCAATGAGCTACAAACCCAGAATCTCATGTGATGCAGATAAAATATTCTAAATAACATAAAGCATTTTGAATACATAGTTTGCATAAGTTAAACTTAGTTATTCTGAAGAGCATGTGTATTTAATTTTAATTTTTTTAAAATTTTTTCTTACATAAAATGAATTTCTTAAAGATTTTAGTCATGTGTATAGTACTCTTTCATCCTCTTTTGGGATTGTCAACATGGCATAACTCAAGACCCAAATTAAGTTAAATTCAATATTCTATGAAGTTTCTTAAAAGGAGAGGCAGTAAAAGATAGAAGATAGTTTATAGTTTAAAGAGACATATTTCTTTTCTTTTCTTTTTTATCCCCACCCCCATGCCCCCATCCCCCTACTGGTCTCTAGCACTCTAACAACAATGATACTACTGTTCATATAATAGTTTCAAATTGGAGCGCAGAGCCAGCAATTTTTGAGGGATGAGTTAAGTCAATTACATCTACCCCAGTACTTGACTGGTACTTATTTTTTTGATGCTGAAAGGATAATTAATAAAGTCAACCTCAGCGGAATCTGAGATCTGAACATTAAGACAGACAAAATGGTGCTAAGCATTTTGCCTGGCATGATAATGAGTCTGCCAGCTTACTGCCTTACTACTATTACTATTATGATAGTGATGATGATAAATGACATTAACCATTTGATAGTCTTCTAAGGAAGTATGAAAGATAGCAAAGACCAATGTCTTGTTCATTATACCAGTTTACAAGGTTGCTGTTGTTGCAAATATCATTGTCTATTTTTTTTTTTTTTTCTTTTCTCCAGATTCAAGATTCACAACTAACCAACCAACCAACTCACAAAATTAATAAGTAATATACACTTCCCAGTGTATATAAAAGAACAAAGGAGGAATTCTGTAAGTTGGTATATTATATTATATTGTGCTCTGTATATCAAGTCTTGTTGTCACAGTTGTAAACCAAATTTATGAGCAAGACAGTATATAACAAAGAATGTTTTGTTACTAAGTACAAAATGCTTATTTACTTTTTTTTAATTGTATGTGGTATGTGTGTGTATGTGTGGACAGAGTAGTTAAACCTAATTAAATTTATTACAGTATTTTACATCTCTTTTTCATAAACTTTCTACCACCCCACTGCCTGTAGGATGAAATATAAAGATGTCCTAGTAGAATTTGAACTAAATGTTTGGCATTGAAATGTTGCTTAGCTCCTGCTCAACCTAAAGTCTTTCAAATCATTATTTTTAAGCTAAGGAAAATAAGAGCCTATGAGGGAATCTGTGTGTGGTTGTTAGACCTGCTAGAAATAGCAGCAATATCACCATCAGATCACACCCTCAAAAACTGACGGAAACATCATATAATGCCCACGGGCATATGGCGTAGTGGTTAAGAGCGCGGGCTACTAACCCCAAGATTCTGAGTTCGATTCGAAGCAGTGGCCTGAACACCAACAACAACAACAACAACAATAATAATAATAATAATAATGATAACATTGAAAAATACTTTAGGAATGAGAACCCAGGTTTGAAATTTCCCCAAGACACCTGAAGAAGGCTGGAGGGTATATCAGCCGGAACATTGTGTTAACAACAAACAAGATGAGGACAAATATCCGTTGAATGTAAATAATGTATCATATAATGTAGTTCTAAATATATCATGTCTGAATAAAAGATGAGATGGTCATGGCTTAAACGTCTTTGATCATAGGCCTGCTGAATCAAGGCTGACCCGGGGCTAAACAACTGCCAATTTCCTTGAGGAAAGAGATATGTGTTATTGATTTTTCCCTAACATATGAGTTAGACTTATTTAATCAATCTCTAGAGTAGTGGCTGTCATACCTTATGTGCCCCACAAGATTTTGTTGTTGAAATTTATGTGCAATAAATTGAGGTGCAGGAGTGGCTGTGTGGTGAGTAGCTTGCTTACTAACCACATGGTTCTGGGTTCATTCCCACTGCGTGGCATCTTGGGCAAGTGTCTTCTACTATAGCCTCAGGCCGACCAAAGCCTTGTGAGTGGATTTGGTAGACGGAAACTGAAAGAAGCCCATCGTATATATGTATATATATATGTTTGTGTGTCTGTGTTTGTCCCCCCAACATCGCTTGACAACCAATGCTGGTGTGTTTACGTCCCCATAACTTAGCGGTTCGGCAAAAGAGACCCGATAGCATAAATAGTAGGCTTACAAAGAATAAGTCCTGGGGTCGATTTGCTCGACTAAAGGCAGTGCTCCAGCATGGCCGCAGTCAGATGACTGAAACAAGTAAAAGAGAATAAAAGAGAGAGTACACCTGTACAATACACAAAATATTTTAACAATTTTTTTCATACAATTCTGAATAATATTTAACCCCTTAGTGTTTAAACTGGTCATATCCGACCAAAATATTTTATCTGTTTTTATGTTCATACTAGCTAGATCTAGCCTCTCCCACCTAGCCTACATTGTCATTCTAAACATGTGTTATCACATCATCAAAATCTTGGAGCTACAAGATAATACAGGATTGATTCAAAATAACCATTACATTTGACAGGATGCTAAAGGGTTAATCATAAATAATATGATTTTTTCAACATTGAATTACTAAGAGAGTCCATCTGAATAAAATGGTAATCAAAGGGATCCATAGATAAAAAAAAAAATGGTTGAGGAATACTGCTCTAGAGGAATGAAAGACAAAAACCAGCTGCACCAGTATTTGAACTCAGAATGCAGATGGATGGAACTAAATAGTGAAAAGCATTCAGTGTTGCACTCGTCTATTTCAGCCCTAACCCTAATCTGAAAGAATTTAAAAGCAATTGCTTGTGAGATTTTAAGCTAGACCTTAGAAGGTCGAAACTAAATACTTCAAGAAAATTTAGTCCAGCACTTTACTTCTGTCAATTCACTTGGCTAAACAAATAATCAAATTTAAATATCTAAATAATGAAATAAAAATAATCGTCATCTCTCAAATTTATTGGTTTAGTTTTTTGCCTTTTAAAGTTTTTAATTTATCGTGTTCTTGGGTTAAGTTTGGTAAAATAATACATCAACTTTAAGTTCTAAATAATCAGTGATGTCAGTAGTTTTGTGATTTTTGGTACAAGGCTTGATGTGCCAGTTCAGATATATATGTGCTTATTTCTGCAGATATTCAAGTTTGTGGGTGTTTATCTCTATGTGTATGTGTATGAATGCATAGTATCATCATCATCACCATCATTTAACATCCACCTTCCATGCTAGCATAGGTTGCACAATTCAACAGGAGTTGGCATGCCAGGGAACTGCACCAAGCTCTACTGTCTGCTTTGGCATGGTTTCTACAGTTGGATGCCCTTCCTAATACCAAGGATGACCTTTCTGTATGTGTATATATGTATATGTGTGTGTATATGCATGCGTGCACACATGTGCATGTGCATGTCTGTGTGGTTTGTAGGTCACTTTACAACCATATAGCTTCAGGTTCAGTCCCAATGTATTGCATGTACAGCACATTGGGCAAATTTCTGAATAGCTCCACATGTATACACACACACAGTTTGTGGAAATTTTCTGCTCTAAATAATATCAGTATTCATAATATAATTCCAGTCTCAAATGTCCATTTCGTTTTTTTTTGTTTTTTTGTTTTTTTTTCCCCAGAATATTTTTCATAACAATTTTTTATATCATTCATCTTTAATTTACTATATTCTGTTCCCATAAAACAAAAGCATATATAGTTTCCGCACACACTCACCCAGTCATGTTAAAAAAATAAAACCAATATAATAATCTTGTGTTCAGTGTTCAATCAAAGTCCAGTATCACATTCAAGATTGCCTGCATTTCCCCCAATTTTCTGCCAGCTTTGTCAATTTAAGATTAGATGGACATTCTTGTTCTAATCTTCAGTACCATCTGTAAAATCAGAGACATTAAACCCGAAGTAACAATTAGAGAAGTTCTTAGGCTTCTAATATCATTTTTACAAGGAAAAGATAGAAGTTACTTCAAAGTTTCAGCTTCATAGCCTTCGTTGATCTGATAATAAGGGCTACTAAAGCAAGACTTCAAAGTAGCACTCAACCTTTGCCTTTTCTCTTTACTTGTTTCAGTCACTGGACCATGGTTGTGCTGGGGCACTACTTTGAAAGATTTTAATCAAGCAGATTAACCCCAGCACTTATTTACTGCAGATAAGTTGCAGGGACATAAACAAACCCACAAGTAGTGATTGAGGACAAAAACAAAAACACACATAGACATATACTTATAAATACAACAGGCTTCTTTTTGGTTTCCATTTACTAAATCTATTCACAAGGCTTTAGTTGGCCTGATGTTATAGTAGAAGACATTCGCCCAACGTGCCACACAGTAGGACTGAACCTTGAGTCATGTCGTTTAGAGGCAAGCTTCTTACCACCAGTTATGTCTGTGACTTTTAAAAATAAAAAAATGTTTTATCTGAAAGGTGGTAAGTGATCCTTCAACTTAATGCTTCACAATTTTTCTACCTAACTATATATAAAATGGACACGTGTATGGACAGATATATAATCCATGTTGGCGTTAGAAAGCTATAAAAATCATGCTAAGCAGACACTGGAAATCGTTGTGATTCTTGGAAACATCGGTTCCTGCCAAACCTTTCAACCTATGCCAGCATGAAACATGGACATTAAATAATGATGAAGATGTGCACACATGCATGCATTTAAGTTGAAAAATTTAACATAACTTAGTACTCTGAGTTGTAATGAATTTCTCAACTTAAATTATTTACACTACCATCTCAGTCTTGAGTTCTCTCTTTTTTGTATTGTAAACTACTTGATTGACGAATTTGGTACAGCACCAGACAAAATGCTTTTTCTGCCTTTATAATATATCTCTTTGCATCATGAGTTCAAATTCCACGAGTTGACTTGGCCTTTGAACCTGTCTGGGTTGATAAAGTATTTCAACAAATGATGTCTGCTACATTCCACCCCTACAAACATGGGACATTGTAAACAATATAAGAAAAGAAATTATAGAATTAGCAGAGTGCCAGAGCCAGACATTTTATATTTCGAGGGATTGACTTTAATTGTTATCCCTTTGGAGTTGACAAAATAAGTATCAGGAATGTTCTGTTGTGGGGAAAGGACAAATTAAAACAATGTAATCCTCTCCCCAAAATTGAAACATTCTGTCATCATCGTCATCATCACTTAACATCTGCCTTCCATGCTGGCTACTATTTTATTATGATTATTATTATTATTCAAAATGCTTTCCAGGATTCTGTCTATCTATATATTCTGCATTCAAATTCTGCTTAGGTTGACTTTGCCTTTCATCCTTTCAGGACTCAGTAAAATAAGTACCAATTGAACACTGGAATCAATGTAATTGACTAATCCCACCTCCTAAAATTGCAGGTCTTGTGCCTATAGTAGAAAGGAATGTTGCTGTTGTTGTTAGTGTAGGAGACTGACAGAATTTTTAGAGCATTGGACAAAATGCTTTGTGATATTTGTTCCAGTTTGTTTGTTTTTTTGTTGTTGTTTTTTTTTGTTTTTTTTTACTTTCTGAATTTAAGTCCAGCTAAGATCAGCTTTGTCTGGTATACTTTCAAGTATCATAAAACAAAGTTCCAATCAAGTACTAGGGTCTCCCCTAAAATTACTGGCCTTGTGCCAAGATTTGAAGCCAAGGCAGGAATTTGGCAGAATTGTTAGCACATTGGACAAAATGCTTAGCAGCATTTCTTCTGGCTCTTTATGTTCTGAATTCAAATTTTGCTATCATTGACTCTGCCTTTCATCTTTTCAGAGTTGATAAAATAAATACCAGTTGAGTAACAGGGTCAATGTAATCAACTTATCCCTCTTCCCTCTCATCCTAAATTACTAGCCTTGTGCCAAAGTTTGAAACAATTGTTGCTGCTACTGCCACTGCAGCAAGCTGGCAGAATTATCAGTACACCAGACAAAATGCGCAGTGGCATTTCATCCATCTTTATGTTCTAAATTTAAATTCTGCTATGGTTGACTTTTCCTTTCATCCTTTCAGGATCAATGAAATAAGTGCCAGTTAAGCTCTAGCAGTCATTTTAACGTATATAAAGAACCCCCTAATTTGTGGGGCTTAAAATTTGGAAAAAAAATTTTTTGTAAGGGATTATGATACCATCCATGTATAAGAAACCTCCATTTTTTTAAACCAAATTCTTGACAAAAAAAGGTTCCTTATACACGTTAAAATACAGTAATTGACAGCCCCTCCTTCAAAATTTCAGTCCTATTGAAAGGGTTATTATTGTTAGGGCAGTGAGATGGCAGAATCATTTGTATGCCAGGCAAAATACTTAGCAGCACTTCATCTGTCTTTAAGTTCTGAGTTCAAATACCACTAATATGAACTTTGCCTTTCATCCTTTTGGGGTTGATAAAATAAGTACCAGTCGAGCAATGGGGTCGATGTAATTGGCTAGTCCCCTTCCCCAAAATTTCAGGCCTTGTGCCTATAGTAGAAAAGATTATTTTTATCATTAAGGTGGTGAGCTGGCTGAATTGTTAATACACTGGGTAAAATGCTTAGCGACATTTTGTCTGTCTTTAAATTCTGAGTTCAAATTCCACCAAGGTCGACTTTGCTTTTCATCTTTTCAGGGTCGACAAAGTAAGTACCAGTTAAACACTGGAGTCAATGTAATCAACTTACCCCTCCCCTTTTGCTTACTGGCCTTGTGACAAAATTCAAAACTATTATTATCATTACCATTCCAATAACTGCCATGATAGTTTCTTTATTGGCCACAGGAGTCCACTACATAAAATAGAAAAATACATAAATATATAATATAAAATAAAATGACTAATATGTGTTAAGTTTCTATTCTGATGACATTTTCAGTTTATAAATTATCTTTCCTGTATCTTGAGTTCCTTTGACAGATCTGCATTTAATTTAGGTTAAATATTTATTATCTCCCTTGATTGTTTCCTCACTTATCCCTTGCAGTCAACTATTATTGTTGTTTCTCATTACATTTCTTTCTCTTTTGTATTTTCTAATTTTCTAAAATAAGCTTGCAATGGTTTGCTTGATGGTGTTATTTTATTTTTTTACTTACTTTGTTAATATTTTGTGTTTTGATTATTTGTGTGTGTGTGTGTGTGTTATTTGCTTTTCTTTTTTATATATATATATTGGAGGTGGGAGTTAGAACTATTAATGTTTAGTTTGAAGAAAGTATGTTATGTTAAAGTTTGTCTGGGAAGATGTAGGCAGGGTGGAAAGAAGAATGTGAAAGAGATAGATTTCCAGAGGGACTCAGTTCTGGGAGTAAAGATTTCCACAATGTGTTTATGTATGTATTTATATATTTGGACATGAAAAAATCACAACAGAAAGCAGATAAATAAAAAAATTTAAAAAGTGCCTTAGTACATACATAAATACATACATATTTATATGCTCACATATATATGTATATAGCATAAGCATTCTTTCTATATATATATATATTATAAATTAACTACCAACAAAAATAATTGGTTAAGCTAATTCAAAATTTTTTCGCCATGAACGGTTTGTGTTTTTAAACCGAATGTATTTTATCTGATGTTATATTTATTCCTAAAGATGTGTAAAGAAATTTTAATTTATTAAGTCTCTTAATGAATTCTTTATACTGAAATATATATTGAAGAAGATAAATATGTTCATCTGAATATATACGTTTTTGCGTCGTAACTCCTTTATTATTATTTATATATATATATATATATATATATATATATATATATATATATATATATATATATATATATATATATATATATATATATATATTATCTTTATCTTTTATTTTTATCAGCCATTAGACTGTGGCCATGCTAAGGCACCGCATTGAAGAATTTTGAGTCAAATGAATCAACCCTAGTACTTATTGAAATGTGTGTGTATGTGTGTGTGTCATCAGTAAACCATAAATCTGAAAAAGAAGCACTCTCTAAGTTATAGAGCAGCATATAATATAAATAAAGTTAGATGAGGCCGGTTTAATAGATTACCCAGGGTTTCAACATCCATAAAGTATTTAGCTTTACGGCATATCATCAGATTCCAAAACCTGTTGGCTTAAGGCCTCTCTAGAATATGGAGGGGGGAAAGGACCTCGCTAGTCAATGTCAACAACAGGGGATTGTCTCCCTTTGACTATTGATCACCAGTGGCCCTGTTATCCTGTGGGTTGTAATAGGCCGGCAGGAATTTCCTGAAATGCAAGCATGGTCTAAAGATCTCCATTCTGAAGTTAAGGATGTTCCTTGGGTCGAGGGAGTTCTTTAGAATCCCCACCCATTTCGCAATGCATAGTTTACAGCACTTGGTCCCATTTATGTAGGGGCCTGAATCTTCTAGGGCAATCAATAGCCAAAGGAAGACATTCCCTTGTTGTTGACATTGTGTAGCAAGGTCCTTTCCTCCTCCATATTCTAGAGAATAGGTTTTGGAATCTGATGATAAGGCATAAAGCTAAATGCTTTATGGACATGAAACCCAAGTTGTTCCCATAAACTGGCCTTATCTAACTTTGATTTCAATGGACATGTTGGACAACATACAGGGGGCTTCCATGATGTACATGGAGGCTATGGTTTGGTTCCCGCAATGAGGAGGGAACCAGGCTGCTGGGGGCACGTAAAAGCACTCACTACACTGTCGGAGTGATTGGCGTTAGGAAGGGCATCCAGCTGTAGAAACTCTGCCAAATCAGATTGGAGCCTGGTGTAGACATCTGGTTCACCAGTCCTCAGTCAAATTGTCCAATCCATGCTAGCATGGAAAGCGGACGTTAAACAACGATGACGATGATGAATTTACTTCAAATGTGTATTTCTTAATTGGTTTCAGGCTTTTTACTGGTGGGGTGGGGACTACTTTCACCATCAGAGTTGATTATACTGATACCTCCCACTACCACCTCCCAAATTTTATCAGTCTTAGAAGGCTGAAAGACAAAGTTGACCTGGATAGGGTTTGAACTCTTAATGTAAAGGAACATAAACAGATACTGACTCTGCTCTCCACCTCATTAGCATGGACAGCGGACGTTAAACGATGATGATGATACCTTGTGCCAAGTGAATTTGGTAGATGGAAACTGTGTGGAAGCCCATCATATGTATGTATATACATGGGTGTATGTTTGCATGAATGTGTGTGTGCGTTTGTGTTTGTTCTCAACTGGTACTGGTCTGTTTATGTCTGTAACGTAACACTTCAATTAAAATGACCAACTGAATGAGAACCAAACTTAAAATACAAACTAGAGAAGATTTGCTTAACTAAACTCTCTATGCAGTGCCCCAGTATGGCCACAGTCTGGTGACTGAAAAGATAAAAGAATACCATAGAATATATATAAATAAATTCGGTGCAGGAGTGGCTGTGTGGTAAGTAGCTTGCTTACCAACCACATGGTTCCGGGTTCTGTCCCACTGCATGGCACCTTGGGCAAGTGTCTTCTACTATAGCCTCGGGCCGACCAAAGCCTTGAGAGTGGATCTGGTAGACGGAAACTGAAAGAAGCCCGTCGTATATATGTATATATATGTATGTATGTGTGCTTGTGCCCCCACCATGGCTTGACAACCGATGGTGGTGTGTTTATGTCCCCATAACTTAGCGGTTCAGCAAAAGGGACCGATAGAATAAGTACTAGGCTTCCAAAGAATAAGTCCTGGGGTTGATTTTCTCGACTAAAGGTGGTGCTCCAGCATGGCTGCAGTCAAATGACTGAAACAAGTAAAAGAGAGAACTATATTTCTTAGTTTGCTCAAAAACAATTTAGGCATTATACAACTGAAATACATGCAGGCATGTGTGTGTGTGTGAAACAAAGCATTACTGAATATGTTTAAGCATACAAAGTTAATTATCTCTAACTCTAATTTTCCTAACAAGGTTATATGTCACACACCTCTTGGCAAAAGCTGTGAATATGTTTCTCATCATTTCTGTGTGTGTGTGTGTGTGTGTGTGTGTGTGTGTGTGTGTGTGTGTGTGTGTGTAACTTAGCCAGAAGTGAAGGAGACATGTCTGATCTAACTTAAACTGTTGCACTGTACAACACTAAATGGTATAATACAGATATAGCTATTTAAAAGTCATGTTAAAAATGGCCTTGTCTTGGAGAATGTTTACTCTAAAAGCCAACCTCGCACTCACTCCATCAGGCAAGCAGCAAGTAGCATTGGTACTGTAATATAAGATACGGTGTACCCAGGACATTAAGTCCAGAAAAACAACTATTTTAGTGCTGGTGGGGTCTTACTAAATACACCTGGTTCTACTTGACAGCTCAATGTTTGACATACATGCAACTTAAGGAGAAAAACAGCTACAATAAAGCACCTGATTCATTCAAGGAGTGGCTATAACATATTGTTACGAACGCCCGCACGCGAAGCACCTCCTCAACACCGAAGGGGGGACTCGCGCACGCTCGAACGTTCAACACTCAGTGAGCTAGCAAATTCGTCTGTCGGTACAATCCTGACCGATAATAAAGCCCCGGCTGGAGCACGTAACGAAGAACAACACAGGCAAATAGGACGGGGAGGAAGAAACAACACGAAGACCATGCGTTGGGTAACCTTTTCTTTTTGTCCCGACATACATACATAACATCACAGAATACATTTAAAACATTAGAATAGAGCATTACATAATAACAATTCCAATACATGGCATGACAGTTCAATAACGTTGACAAAGTTTCCAAACAATTATAAGCTTTCCAATCATTTTTACATCGCAAAGTTCATGTCTCAAGTTTCATTTGACAACAAAGTTCTTCTGCTTCTTTCTTTTGTATTTCTTTTCTTTTCCTTTCTTTTAGAAGCATTTAACAACACAGTTAACAACTCAGAGTTCTTTTTTTCTCTAAAATAATATAAAAGCACATTTACCAACAACGAAGTTCATTTCCTTCAGGTCTGCTACTTCCAACTGACCAAAGTAGTCTGCCTCTACAATTCCATCTCTCTGTCACTGGAACTCTATACATTTCTGCTGACCATAGCTTTATCCGTCAGACTTATAATCCTTCATCTTCATTTCTCTGTCCCTCTCTCTACATTTCTGCTGACCAAGCTTTATCCGTCAGACTTATAATCCTTCATCTTCATTTCTCTGTCCCTCTCTATACATTTCTGCTGACCAAGCTTTATCCGTCAGACTTATTCTTCTCACTCGACTGGCCCCATCTCAACGGGCAAACTGCTGTCTCCCAACCGCTCCGGCTGGCTGCTACAACCCAACTGCCTCGGCTGGCTGCTACCGCTCGACTGCCCCGCTGGCTACCAGAACTCCACTGGCCAAATTCTCTGCTAACTGCTTTTGCCGCCAATTCTTGTTCTCCTATTCATCCCAAATACCATAGCTCATTGTGCTACTTTACCCCCTGCCAAGATGGGTTGGTCGGTACAATTCCTATGCTGCCTTTTTTTAACTTTCGCTGACCAGAAAGGGGCAGCTACGCTAAAAATAGCTGTGGTTGCCGACGAGACAAAGGAAATACCATTCTCCCCAACTGACCAGAGTACGGGTTCAAAACCCAGCCCGGGAGATAGGGATATAATGTCAACTGTATTTTCGGTCGTCGCATCAATATTATATGATACTAAGACACACATACAAGAAATGCAGGAATGTGTGTGTGTGTGTGTGTGTAGGTATCAAGGTAGGTAGGTGGGTATTCACATACTAAATCTATATTTGAAATAAGAAATCTACCTACCTGTGGTAAGTAAAAAAGTAAGTAAATATCTAATAGAAAGACTTCCCAAGTTTTGAAGACTGAGTTAGCGTTTAGATAGACACTGCTTATAAGATTTGAAAAGTCTTATTTGAGCATGGAAAGAATAAGCCTCAATGGTGGTAACTGCTGGACATCCAAACCTTGGGTCATCTTCAAGACTCTCCCTTCTCCTCCTAAATTCAGCTGCCCACTTCTGTACTGTTGATAAAGCTGGAGCATCATCCCCTAATGTAGCAATCATGTCAGCATGAATATAATTGGAGGCTAAAACCTTTTTCGGCCGGTACTTGATAACACCACGATGCCAAATTTTGTCCATTCTTAAGAGAAATCACTACTAGTTACATTCGAAGTTTTCTTTGAACAGTCAGATGTCAGCTTACCTGCAAAGAAACAATGTAGTTATTAAGAAGAAGTGTTGGAATTAATGCATGCAAGATTTTACAGCTCTAGCATCACTCCTTTATAGTCAACCTATGAACTTTTCAGCCCACCCTTGAATGCTGCAACACTTACTCTAATTAATAAAATGAATTATAACATAATAGAATAAGTAGATAAATAAATAAGCCATCTCCCCCTTACTTATAGTATAACCACACCCACTATACAGCATTAATTGCCAACCATTTATCATACAATAGCATTGTTTAAGCCAGCCAATCATAACACAATATCTACCCCTTAATCCAATCTATTATTTAACACCCTTCTTCAGCTATAAAAGAAATTGCATTGGTGACTATGAAATTTCAAGCCTGTTTTCTTATACATTAACTGCCTGGCTATTCACACTATTCTAATACCTGAGCAGTTATGTCAGTGACCGGGTTGCCAGTGTTCGACAAAACTTTTTGACTCTTGATAATATTCAGTAGCAGTACTGTCAAGAAATAAAACATACATGAAAATAATAGTATATAAATGTTTTAAATTACTATCACTGCTCTTCTAGTATGTGTAATTGTTTTATATGCATTTGTGTATATGTATATATATGTGCATACATACACATATACATGTGTGTGTGTGTGTGAAATATTATTAAATACATATACTTATGTATATGCTTTGTGTACTTTCCAGTGGCTGCAATTATGTTGCAGAGTATATAACTCTCATGTCGCTGGTGTTAAAACATCTTAGAGTCATGGACAGGTGAGATAACTCACCCTCGGTCCCATTTGGGAGTGATGGACATCAGTGTTTTGCCATTTTTGTGGCTTTTCAGGATCATGTGCCCACCTGGGTTGAAGGCATATATGTATTTAATGGTGGTGGTGGTGGTGGTGGTGGAAGAAATAGCAGCAGTAACTACAGCTATATTATTATTATTATTAGTTGTGATAGTTGCAACAATGGTAGTAGTAGTAGTAGTTGCAGTAGTAGTAACTGCATACATAACAGGAAGTTAAGCAACGAAATGGCCTGAAATATCAAGATAAGTCAAACAGTCTACCAACTGTTTACTAGTGTCAGCTTCCACTTGTTTAATTTAATCTAAAGGATTGGTTGGTTTATGTTAAAGCAGCCCACGGTCTTTTAGTCATGCTGGTGGTGGTGGTGGTGGTACCAGTGTTAGTGTTTGTGGTGGAAGTGTTCATAGCGGTGGTGATGATGTAGGGGGAAATTTTTTTCTATTATTGTCCAGTGAGAATAAATATAAATAATAAAGTAAAAGCTAAACATATCATCATTACCATCGTTATTATTGAGTGAGAGAGCAATGCATACCATCAAAGTGACACTGGGGTACGTACAAATATATGAAGCCCAATACACCCCGTCATGACTACCCATCTGATAAGAGTACACCGGGTACATACATCACGACCATATGTGCGTGACATTGTGATCTCCTATCAAAATAAATAGTGTATGACCTTGCAAGTAGGGTCTCATCAAGAATTTTCTTCAGCTTGAGTAACCCATCCTGCTCAAAAGGTCCCTGAATGTTTCCAGAAGTGAATTATTCAAACCCCAAATAATTCTTCTCAGCACATGGCTACGATGCTCCCCCACTACTCCTGCTCATGACAAGAGATGCACATATCATATGTCACTAAGGGACATGCTCAACTGATTACAGTCAAGGAACTAACAAGCAAATCTGCAGTATTCAGCAAAATATTTGTTGTTGCCCATCTTTTATACTAAGACAAATCATGTACATGATAACACTTCCAATCAGTTAAGATCAGAAGCCATGAGAGCCACTGCCTGGTACTGCATCAGGTCGTTCTTCAGTACTTCATCCAATGGACACATATGCTATGAACACATAAGAGGTGCAGCAATATCAAAGGAAGGCTAACTAGGAAGATAGTTTTTGTATGTGGCAGATGCTCAGTAGCAACAAACACTGAAAATATGCAGAGAACAACTTCTGCCACATTCCAGGGAGAAAAACTAGAAGTAGTTTATAGCTTCCGTTACCTAGGTGACCAAGTCAGTAGCAGGGGAGGGTGCGCTGAAAGTGTAGCTGCTAGAATAAGAATAGCCTGAGCAAAGTTCAGAGAGCTCTTACCTCAGCTAGTGACAAAGAGCTTCTCGCTCAGAGTAAAAGGCAGACTGTATGAAGCATGTGTACAAACAGCCATGCTACATGGCAGTGAAACATGAGCTGTGACTGCTGAGGACCTGCATAAGCACACAAGGAATGAAGTCAGTATGCTCTGACGGATGTGTAATGTCAGTGTGCATACTCAACAGAGTGTAAGTACCTTGAGAGAAAAGTTGGACCTAAGAAGCATCAGTTGTGGTGCGCAAGAGAGACAATTACGCTGGTATGGTCATGTGGCGAGAATGGATGAGGATAGCTGTGTGAAAAAGTGCCACATCTTAACGGTTGAGGGAACCTGTGGAAGAGGTGGATCCAGGAAGACCTGGGATGAGGTGGTGAAGCACGACCTTCGAAAATTAGGCCTCACCGAGGCAATGACTAGTGACTAGTGACTCAGATCTGACAAGACAGGTGAGACCATAACCTGTGGCCTTTACCAGGGGTGTAGCCAGCCTATTTATGCATACCTGTCCCTGCCAAAACATTTGAGAGACATGCAAGACATGGATACAGAGGTCTTCAAGACAAAACTTGACACTTTCCACTCCACGGTACCAGACGAACCAAAGGCTCGTAATGAGACGCAGTTTAGGGCAGCTATGTCAAATTCTCTTATACACCAGATGTGCCATCAAAACTCTTCATTGGACCATGTCAGGTGGGGGAGAAGAGCCATGCGAGGAACATGAAAATCACGGTGGTGCACCAGCATGACCGCAGCCACTTGGCTGAAACACATAAAT
>NC_142929.1:146276871-146361546 GCF_046866305.1 Octopus bimaculoides | reverse complement strand
GTCCGCTTTCCATGCTAGCATGGGTTGGACGATTTGACTGAGGACTGGTGAAACCGGATGGCAACACCAGGCTCCAGTCTGATTTGGCAGAGTTTCTACAGCTGGATGCCCTTCCTAACGCCAACCACTCAGAGAGTGTAGTGGGTGCTTTTACGTGTCACCCGCACGAAAACGGCCACGCTCGAAATGGTGTCTTTTATGTGCCACCCGCACAAGCCAGTCCAGGGGCACTGGCAACGATCTCGCTCAAAAATCCTACAGGAGCCAGTCAGGCGGTACTGGCAACGGCCACGCTCAAAATGGTGCATCTCATGTGCCACCCGCACAAGAACCAGTCCAGGGGCACTGGCAACGATCTTACTTGGCTTATATATGTGTGTGTGTATACATATTATGTACATGTATGGATATATGTACACCTACGTATTCACGCCTTTCCACTTAAGATATCTTTCATTATCAAAGATGACCATTAGCATTAAAGATCCGGTTTATCTATGAGAACAGTTGGTCTTCCTCATTTTCAGACTTTCTTTATTTATTTCATCCATCTGCCAATGCTTTACTAACATAGGTTGGGCAATTCTGTAAATTCTTATATTGTCATGAAATAGTTGCAGCAGATGTTTTCAAACAGCCTCTCTGTATATAAACAAAGTACTTGACTAAAGAAGTTAAATGAATGCGATGGGCAACTGATCTTTTTTCAGCTGTTTCTCCTGAATTGAGTAATGTTGATCTCAGTTGAAATCAAGTAGATTTATGATTGAAATGACTGTACTCATGATAATTCCATCTTTTTTGTAAATTATGGACTACATTGCTTAATGGGACTTCCTTTTCTTAACTCTTTAGCATTTAGATTACTCTGTCAAATGTAATCCATATTTATTCACATTGTTTTGAATTAATGCATTACCTTGTAGTTTCGAAACTTCAGTTGTGTGATTGTCATTCTAAAGAATGGCATTGTAATGTAAGTATAAGAGACTGGATCTGGTAGGTTTGAACATAAAACAGGAAGAGTATTTGGGCGAGACATGACCAATTTAACCCTTTAGCATTCAAATTTCTCTGTTTAATGTAATGCTTATCTATTCACATTGTTTTAAATTAATCATGTGTTGTCTTGTCACTTTTGAGATTTCGATGATGTAATTGTTTACTTTTTGAATGATATTGCAGGGTAAGTGTGAGAGGCCAGATCTGGCCAGTTTGAAGATAATGCAAGTAGGTTATTTTAGCCAGATATTGCTGGTCTAAATGCCAAAGGGTTAAAATGGCAGAGTGCAGTTTGAGGAAGATTTGCCTATTTCTCACTGCTTGTGTGACCAAAGAGAAGCTCTCTGAATGCCTTTTCTATCACTAGTCACTTTATAGCATTCACAGAGTACATTTTATCATGCTACTGACTCTAGAAAGATTTTTTTCAAACAGAACTAGAGTTCCTTCTATTTTGTATCAATTTTAGTTCAGATTTATAGCTTTACAAGATGGTTTGTCTTTACTACAGCTTGTGAAGTCCATGTCTTCTGAATTTCATGTGCATTTTTCTGTATAAATTTTTCTATAATGAAACAATATATAAAGAAAAGCTGTACTTCAATTAAATTCAAAAACACACACATATTCAGAATTCATATTTGTACATGCATACATGTGTGCGTATATGTGTTTGTGTGTGAGAGAATATTCATGTGTATATCCTAATGTATATAAATGGATGAAAATGTGTGTGCATGTATGAATTCCTGTGTTTAATATATGAAATTCAGTGCACAGTATTTACGAAACTGATACAGATCAGAGATATATATGCATACACACACATATGTATAGTGTGTGGCATATTATTTACATGCAAAATTTTAATTGTATTTGTGCATGTGTATATGTATATTTGTATATACCCATATAGGTATATATGCATGAATATAGTGTCTCTAGGTTTGTGTAGCTAGGTTGTGTATGAATACATCTATATAGGCTTATGTATTATGTTTGTGATCATTGTGTGTTTGTGTGTGTGTGTGTTCATGTGTGTGTATGCATTCATGTCTATCATGTTTCATTGATGTATGTGTGTGCATGTTGATTTTCATAGCTATATCTGTGTGTACATGTATATGCTTGTGTGACTGTATGTGTATATACATGAATGCATTTATAGCACAGTATATCTGTTACACTGGTGTGTGTGTGTGTGTGTGTAAGTGTAAGATAGCATGATTAAAAGTCTTGAAATGAAGGTTCCAATCTGTTAGCTTCTCTCACCCCACATTATGTTTATCTCTCAGTGGGTGTAACCTGATCCAAAACAACCACCCTGGCCAGATGTTCTTTGAGACACAAGCTATCTGTTAAGGAAAGCAAGCAACAACGAAAATTTCTTCAAGCCCCTTTAGTTTGACCAAAAAATTATTTTGATGCAAAGATAATTTTTCAGAACACACAGAACCTCTTCTAACAACATACAGACCCCCTAAAAAAGCAATAATAATAATAATAATGATGATGATGATGATGATGATGATGATGATGATGATGATGATGATGATAATGATAATGATAATAATAATAATAATGATAATAATAATAATTTTTTTCCATATTTATTTTTGGTTTGTTTTTGTTATGCATCTATTTTACACTTTTCTTGCATAAATGGTAGTGTTTTGATGGATTAAATTTTCTGTTTTTACAGCTGCAACCCTGCCCTTCCTTCTTCTGTAAGGTACATGATGTATGATTGGAAATGTTTTCAGTTATTTGTCTTATTCATGAGCAGAATACCATGGCTTTGGTGATGTTTTGAATTCATTGCTCATAGTCAATAAATGTATCTATTCTTGCCATTGGTCTAGAGTGCTGGACAAACAATTCCTTGTAGTATTTGATTTCACCCTATTATATTCTGAGTTTAATACATGCCAGAATAAACTTTGTTTTCAACTTTCTGGGATTTAATAAAAAAAAATTTTAGTAACATAATGAAGTTGATTTAATTAATAATAGTGGTCCCCAATAATTGTTGTCATTGGTGCCATCACTGCTGCCACCGCCATCATAGTTGTTATTCAAGCTCGCAGAAGCATCAAAGCATTGTTGAAAATACTTTGCAGTATCTGCTCCAATTCTTTACATTTTGAGTTCAAATCCTGCTGAGGACAATTTTACCCTTCATTCTTTCAGGGGTCAGTAAAATAAGTATCACTTGAGTACTGTGGTCAGTGTTATAGATTTCTGCCACCCCTTAAAATTTACTGGCCTTGTGCAAAATTAGAAAGACTTATTGTTGTTGACTCCCTAATGTGAAGACATCTTTTTGATTCTACTTTCAAAACACATTCTTTTTAAGCGTTACCAAATAAAATGTTTGGATTACATGTAAAACAAACTGCAATTGCTTAAGAAGAGATTGCTCTCAATACCAACAGATAAAAGAAGTTTGCTTCACAAGCTTTTAAAATTTTATTTACATTTGATATTTTCACATCCAACATGGTTACCACACATTATTTTCCACACAACGAAGCACCACAATGGCTAAATGAACTAAATGAACCAGATGAACTAAATACACCAGAAGACAAAAAAAAAAACCAATTACTTGAAGATGTACCAAAGACTTACATAATTTGGAAGACTGCAAAGTAGCAACTCTTACATAATTCCAGATACTGCAGCTTGCTTATAGCAGCTGTGTGAAGACAGGTCTTCTTTCAATAACAATTCAACATAGAACTTTTTTAGCCATTACAGTTACAAGCAAAAATGTGTAGATGAGAGAATTTTATATAAACTACAGTATTTCTTTGCTGCAGGATACAATCCAGGAGAAGGAAAGAGAAAAATTATATACCTGTACTTACAAAAAGATGAGGGAAGTGAATAACATTTTCCTTTACATCAAGCAGTATCCCAAATCTTCCAGAACATATGGAGAAAAACATCATCTCGGTTGAAAAAGGCAAGTACTGTGGTGCTCTCTGTTGTATATATGAAACTGAAGACAGCCAAAACACAGGATTAAATTATCAAACCTCTGACTAAACATTTGTATCCTAGTACATGGCACAAAGAAATGCAAGAGTTGCAATAGGAAACACTGAATATGGTGTAGACCCCTGACTAACAGTGACTTTTATGCTTCAGTTATAGAAAATAGTGAAAACAGGTTTAACAAAAGATGATCTATGGTGAAGGGGAATCAAAATGTACTTGTGAATCCTAATGACACCAAAAGACACAGAACAACTCTGGAACTGTATTAAATAGAAGACATTTAGACAAAGACCATAAGATCGATGATATAGTGCAAGGGTTTTCAACCATTTTTTTAAAAAATCTATGGACCCCTTTACTATTTTATTCTGGTTGATCCTCATAGTCATTTGATATTTAAAAACTAGTTTTATAGAAACTTCTTTCAAAATTCCTATCTTATAGACGTAGGAGTGGCTATGTGGTAAGTAGCTTGCTTACTAACCACATGGTTCCGGGTTCAGTCCCACTGCGTGGCATCTTGGGCAAGTGTCTTCTACTATAGCCTCAGGCCAACCAAAGCCTTGTGAGTGGATTTGGTAGACGGAAACTGAAAGAAGCCTGTCGTATATATGTATATATATATGTATATATATATATATGTGTATGTGTTTGTATGTCTGTGTTTGTCCCCCCAACATCGCTTGACAACTGATGCTGGTGTGTTTATGTCCCCATAACTTAGCGGTTCGGCAAAAGAGACTGATAGAATAAGTCCTGGGGTCGATTTGCTCGACTAAAGGCGATGCTCCAGCATGGCCACAGTCAAAAGACTGAAACAAGTAAAAGAGTAAAAGAGTTACTTTTCACATATTAACTTGTGTAAGTTGAACTATATGAAATGTTGGAGAAAGAAACCTTGCTGTTTCTTGCAATAGGTACTAATACAGACAAAAATATCCAAATTCTCTGTAAAAGTAGGAAGAGAGAAAAGAGAAACAAATCACAGAAAATGAAGACTTAATATAAAACAGCAAAAACAGGTAAAGGGAAACATTTTGTTCCAAACAACAATGAAAGATAAGAAAATGAAGACAATAAAGCTGAACAGATTCACCCTGCTTTGAAAACCAACAGTTTATTAACACATCTGTGGTACCGGAGAGTATTTTTAAAAAGTTAGAATGACACCAAAACAATCACATTCAAAATATAAACATCATGCAATAGATAGATTACTAGTAAAATTATAATGAAAATACTAAACCTCTTAAATGATGTTTGCTGGTGCATTCATTTGCATACAAATACAATTTAAGAAGTGATTAAGTGAACGAGGTCACTCAGTGCCCTAACTCCACCTAGCTGGAAAATTTTTCGTTTCCTATTTCCTTTAATTACATCTTATTTTAATTATCGTGTGTGTAACTGTACTTCTTATTATATCCATACAAGTATGCGTGTATGCATACATATTTATGTGTGTATTCATGTATGTAAATATGTCTATGTACATAATTTTGTGTTTGTGTGTACATGTATAAATGTGTGCACATGTGTTTGTTTACGTTTAAAATTCTTTCTACATCTTGCATGTACTGGATAAAATCTTTCCCTGTTCCCTTTGTGATTTGTAAATATATTTATGTGTTTTTCCACATTCTGTCCTTGCTTTCTTTATAACCCACCCCCTAGTGAAAGTTTCTGTTGTTGTTGTTGTTGTTGTGGTTGTTGTTATTGTCAACGTAATCATCTTTCTCGTCATCACATTGTTGCTATTATTGTCATTATTATCATGAATTATTCTTAATCTTAGGCAGTTGACCCCGCAAGACCTTATGTACAGAAAGGTCAAAAGCTTCTGTTTTTCAACTACTTTCGGGGTGTTTCACAAATAACATCAGGTTTCATGCCTGAACTTGAACTTGGCTTGTTGTTTTATCTGAATCTAAGTATTTCTAAGTTGTGTGCATGAATGTTTGTGTCTATATGTATGTGTGTGTATGCATATGTATGTATGTATGTGTGTATGTATGCATGTGTATGTATGTATATATATGTCTGTGTGTGTATTACCTTTCTATTTGTTACAGTCTTTGGACTGTGGCCATGCTGGGGCATCTCCTCAAAGGGTTTAGACAATCAGAACAACACCAGTACTTATTTTTTTAAAGTCTCTTTTGCCAAACTGCTAAGCTACAAGGACATAAACAAACCAACACTGGTTGTCAGGTGGTGTGGAGGGGACAAACAAGATACAAATGCAAAGATACAAATGCAAAAATACAAATACATAGATATATATACACACAAATATATATATATATATATATATATATATATATCATCATCATCATCATCATCATCATCATCATCGTTTAACGTCCGCTTTCCATGCTAGCATGGGTTGGATGATTTGACTGAGGACTGGTGAAACCGGATGGCAACACCAGGCTCAAATCTGATCTGGTAGAGTTTCTACAGCTGGATGCCCTTCCTAATGCTAACCACTCCAAGAGTGTAGTAGGTGCTTTTACATGCCACTGGCATGAGGGCCAGTCTGGCAGTACTGACAATGGCCACACTCAAATGGTGTTTTTTATGTGCCACCTGCACAGGGGGCAGTTCAGCAGTACTGGTAACGACCTCGCTCGAATGTTTTGTTCACGTGCCACCAGCACAAGTGCTAGAAGGCGACGCTGGTAACGATCACACTCAAATGGTGCTTTTATTATGCCACCGGCATGAAAGCCAGACAGCTTCTCTGGCAGTGATCTCACTCGGATGGTGCTGTTAGCACTCCACTGGCACGGGTGTCAGTCATCAAATTTTGTTCAATTTCGATTGCAAGGACCTGTTAGGGGTCCTTGCAAGCAGAGTTTTGTGTCCAAACTCTTAGGGGCAGGGGTGGCTCCATGGTAAGAAGTTTGTTTTCCAGCCACATGATTCCAGGTTCAGTCTCAACTGTAAAGCATCTTGGGCATTTTTTACTACAGCCCCGAACCAACCAAAGCCTTGTGTATGGATTTGGAAGTTGGAAACTAAAAGAAGCTAATAGCATGTATGTGTGTGTGTGCATGCACGCACACGTTTGTGTCCATGACAGGGCACCATCTTTAATTGTTTTATTAATCAATGAACATACTCATTTTTTAAGTATGTTACATATTCTAATGGTCTCTTTTTGCCAAACTGCTAAGTTACAGGATCATAAACAATTTGACACCAGTTACTTAAGGATTAGAGACAAACACAGGCATGTATGTACATATACATTTATTTATAGACATACAATGGGCTTCTATTGTGTTTTCATCTAATAAATTCACTCACTAGATACTGGGCTTCCTGGCATTATTGTAGAAGATACCTACCCAGAGTTTCACACAATGTGATTGAACCCAGAATCAAGTGGTTACGGAGACAAACTTAACTATATAGCCGTACATTTTGTAAGCATGTCTGTGTGTGAGTGTGTATTCTTCCTAGAAGTGGAGAGCTAGTTTCTAACAAAGAAACAAAACTTCCATCACTAAAATTTGGATAACAACAATGATAATGATAATTGTATTGTTACATAGTGAATTCTTACATATTCTTACTGTTTCACTTACAGGTTGTGTCTATAAAGTTTAAGTTAGCCAATCTGTTTCATTACTTGAAATGCTAGTCTTTACAGCTTGTCTCTTAGACATTTACTAATAAAACAAATTTCACCAAAGACTTTTGGTATAAATGTGAATTTATAACTGGAATAAATGAGCTGTTATCCATAAACTTTCTCCTTCTCAATGATTTTGGATGAGATGTTCACCCTTGCAGGGTGCATAATCTCTTTGATTGTACATGACTTTTCTTTTCTGTCCCAAACAACTATGTCAGATATTTTATGTTTTGCATTTTGTAGAAGTTTTGATGGGAATGTTTTGCCAATATTCTTTATGCTAGTATGCATGTATGTATGTATACATGCGGAGGTGCAATGGCCCAGTGGTTAGGGCAGCGGACTCACGGTCGTAGGATCGCGTCCTTCAGTTTTTCTAAACCCTGTAAAAGAACTTGAAAGGTTGGGCCTCAAACCAGGCCTTTTGTGATATCCTTAAAGCCAGGAACTTTTCAGCAACCTCTTGTAAATAAATAATAGATGCTTCCAAACAGGTAGATGGATGCATCCCCATTCATATGATACAATATATATAATTCATGTTAGAACTAAATATTTGAACTGTAAGTTCACTGATTTCATAAAGATCCTTTTGTAGATAACCTGATACTTTGTGCAAACTGTAAGAAATTATATTTTTTCAACCATTAAATATGTTGTCCAAAAGGTAGGGTCTTTGTTTTTTTCTTTTTTTTTTTTTTACACAATTGAGATCTTTTTTCTCTCTTCCCACATTGTTTGCTTTAACACATGATTCTTCAACTAATTTCTGTGTTGGAAGTTGTTATATCTATTAAAAAACTTAATATGTGACTTTGCAGTTTATGATAATGATCAATCTTTTTTTTTTTCTTTTTTTCCAGTTTTACCTCTGTTGTTTTGGCCCTCCTCATTGAATTGAATTGGATTGACTTCTTCAATGTGCTCGTTACCTTCTAACAACTGTAATATCCAGAACAGTGTAGATCATCAGTGCTGACTGGCACTAACAATGCAATTCTTATTACTTCTATTGGGATGTTTTTTCCTTACAAAAGGATCATTGTCTTCGCTCTCCTCCTTTAAGGCTGGATATGGAAAACTCTCCAAAATTTCCATAAATTCCAAAACAAATGACGTGTATGTTGGTGGTGTCAATGGAATTTATCATTTAGATCGTGAGCTGAAGGTATTGCAATCTTTGAATATCAAACCTGTGTCAAATTCAGCTGTCAACAACACTGTAACTGTTTTAGCAATTGAACCAAATTTAGAATATCTTCTTGTTTGTGGAACAATAAAAAAAGGAGCTTGCAGATTTTACAATTTGGATGATATGACTACGAAAAAAGTCACCTCTGACACCCGAAATGCAAGTCTTATTGGAAACCAAAAATCTGTTGTGGCATTTTTTGAAAAATCTCAGACAAGCGTTCCTTACATGTATGTTGCTATGGCTTATGATGGCCGTGCAATTTCCGATTATCCATTTACAATATCTGAACGTAAAATTGAAAAAATTAATCAATATCATAAGATTTCTTTCAGGAATAACTTGAAATATGTTAAGGCTAACAGAAATGTCCCAGTTGAGTTCATCTATGGGTTCAAATATAACAATTTTATTTTCTACGTTTCGGTAAGGAACAATAATTCAACATACCTCCTACGAGTTTGTGAAGAAGATGAGAATTATTATTACATTGAAATGAAACTTCATTGTTGGCTTAGTGACTACAAAATTCACTATAGCACTGCTGCTCGCTTTACCTACATTGAAGGGAAACCAGTGCTATTGGTGGCCTACTGGAGTGAAGAACACAAGAGATCAGCTGTCTGTGAACATGACATGATTGAGGTGAAAAGGAAAATTAAGCAAACAATATCAAGTTGTAGTAAAAACAGCCATGAATTTCCAAAGACCTCACCTTGGATTATTACTAATGAATACTGTTCAGAAGTGGTAAGTCGAATTCTTTCTTGCTTATACACATTTGAATCAAATGTACATGACTAATTAATGTGCTGTACCAAAGAACCATAAGTCCAAACTTTGCTACGAAACATTACCATTATTTGTTTCAAGTCAGTTACTCTGGTGTAAAATAATTCCCTATAATTGAAGGCTTTACATTAAAAATGTCACAGAAAGCCTCTTAGTAGAAGAGAAAAGAGTAAAATTGGATTTTGATTCTCAATTGTATCTGTTTAACTCCTCCCTTACATCACCAAAAGAAAGGTATGAATGACTCACACTCTCTTTTTATTTCCCTTATAAAATTGATTGCTTTGTGTATATAAAATATAATCAATGTTAATGATAATCTGGGAACTAGCTTTGACAGTAGGTAGATGATCTAAATGCAAAGCTGTATTTCACCTTGTTATTCTAAGAAAGGCCACTTTTAATTCTTCTGATGTTCACAAAATTTGCCTGTGGGTACTTTTATACCGATCAGTCATGTGGCCTTTCTTTAGATGTGGTTCAGGATGTGTGTGTAGGGGTGGGGGCTGGCATCCGTTGTGTCCCTGAATGGGAACTGTACTACATTGTAAGTTCTTTTGAGTTGTGTAGAGCATTAGTAGTTGTTAGATGTGAAGTGTTTTCTGACTCTGAAGAGAATATCTAACCTTTGTGATGTAGTATTTTGCTATGTTAAAGATGTGTATTCACCAGGTGAGAGCATCAGTGATAAGGAAGCCAGCCCTTAGGAGCAATTATGAGGATTTCAGTTACATGCTGCTCATGTTAAAATTGGGCATGATGGGATGATATTTCTTGCTGTGAATAGTGCTTACATTTATTTGTTGTTGTAGGAGACAAAATTGGCCTCTCCCTGACCTGTTAGTAGATATTTTTGAGGTTTTTGTTCATGGAGTCACTACAGATTTGGCATGAAGTGTCTTGGTTACATGTGGATAACACTTGGGTGGGGAATGTTAGGAAGTAATGAAAACTGCATAAATATCAGCATTGCTGGAGGTGACAACATGTAGGTACATAAGAGTGTAGAGGACAGAACTGAACCCAGGGCCACACACCAGAGTTCATAGAGTGTGGGCCAGAGATAACTCCATCAGTGCAGGCCACAGCAGCATGATCTGGCAGTAAGTTACTAATATAAAAAATGAGAGATGGGTGGAGTCCTCAGCAGGCAGTTTTGACAGATTTGTATGTTTAACATATCTGAAGGTTTTACTGATGTCAAGAGCAATAGCATGGCTTCAACAAAATTTTACTAAACTGAAAGCCCACTGGTGAGTGACATAATATTGTAGGTCTCTTAGTAGATCTAGCTTTATGAAAGTCATTCTGGTGGTCATTAGACTTCCTTTATGTCCGCTTTCTCCTACAAAACTGGACTAAAAAGATATTAATCAGTATCAAGAATAACTGTAATAATTCCAACCTTTTCAATATATCTAAATTTTCAGACCATGCGACTAATATTAGTGTGGCAAAGGGCCTAAATCTTTTGAGAAAAACTTACTTTTCTAAATTTTGAATACACTTTAATAGCTTAGTATTTAAGTACACATTAGTATATTTGAATTACTGCCCTCTTTTTTTTTTTTTTTTAATCCCTATTCCAACTGTTGAAATTTCTTGACTTTGGACTGGACTTCTAAGCTCTTTTATCATATAGAGTAGAACTTGGTGCCCAGTTAATATAACTTATCTGGTTTTACTTCAAATGTTTCAATAGTCTTCAGCACCACATTTCTATCTAAGATGTCATATAGTACAAGCAACAGAATCTTTTTGTCGCCTGTATCAATAACTATTCTCTAAAAACAAAAGCATTCTTCACTAAAATAGAGAAGAGCATAGCACTTACTCCACTCAGTACTCAGCGTTAATTCGGTCACTTGAGTGACAGAACTTATCTACATTAACTCACAAGCTATCAGAGAAGATCATGATTTTAAATCCTAAGTTGTTTACATTAGTTAGTGAACTGGCTGCTATTTCTAGCATATTGGACGTCTACATAGAAGTTCTATATTAGGCTTGTTCACATTGGTTCAAGTGGTCATCCATATGAAATCCATATTAATCTAATTATGATATTATCTTATAAGCCTTCTCTTTATTGTTTACGTATATTTAAGTATCTACCAAGCCTTTTGATTTGTACTTGTAAAATATAGCTATTTTTAGTATATTATGGACTCTGCTAGAGCTTGGATTACTAACTGTACCATTATATTAAACTACATTAATCTTCTGTTTCCATTGACTAAGATTTCATCTAAAAGGTTTAGAATTCTTCTTACAATTCATAGATTCCTGCTGCCATGATAATTTGATCACCTACATACAACAGCTCCCATGAAACACTGTTCTTCAAAGATAAAAACAATGAGATTGAGTTTTCAATATTGGTAACATTTGTCAATAACTTGTATTCATATCCATTAATGATAAACTCCTACTAGTATTTATCTAAAGGTCTCAAAGGTGACAGAAATAGTCATATACATTGACCTCCTTTATCACCTTAAATTGCATTCCCTTCTCAGAAACCTTTTGTTGCAGTTTCAGAAGAGTCAGTTCTGTTAGAAATTTACTCTTTTCATCCTGCTCCAGTAGTCAATTCCCCCTGAGAAATTTTGAATTAGCAATGTTGTTGCTGTTGATATCAGCAAGACCTTTGACTATGTCTTGCAGTGAACACACTATTTCAGTTGCCCTCCTGTTTCTTGTGGGCTTCTCCATTTCTCATCTATCTGACTGAAACCGTTCTACTGCCATTGACTGTTCTCTCTCTGACACATGTTCCATAAATTCTAGTATAACATAACATTGAGTTATACACCTGACATTCCTCCTTTTATACAGTAATAACCTATTTTCTCTTATTCCTATCCACATGCTTGTGATTGCACCTTTTATACACTCTTAACATTTCATATATAGGTGTCTTCTATATGTAACCTAGGCACCTCAAATTCAGACATGAACCTTTTCCATGAACAGAAAGTTTGTAAACATCCTTAATGGGAGGTGTGACTAGCTAGTCACCTTCAACAACATAAAGACACAATTCCTAAATATATGATGAGACCGTTTTTAGCTATATCCTCCCTATACCTAGACAACATATAACTAAACCTTTGAAAATTATTACAAATGTAATGATCATAGGCAATAATGGTGACTTCATGTAAATAACCTTGTGGAAAGTGTATCCCAAATTCTTTCTTTTCAAATCTGATTAGTTATAGAACTTCTTCAAAATTGAAATGCGACCCACATTAAAGTACTGGTCACATATCTGCTATGCACAAACATCCTGTACTATATTTGAAAAAAGCTTATTTGGATGTCAACAACTCGCACACAAGTACACTACAATGACTGCATAAAGAGCCCTCTATGCAGTCATTGAAGTTGATAAAGATAGCAAACAAATCTCTTCAAATTATATCCTACTCAACCCTAAGCCTATCTTTGGACATTGAAATTAAAACAAACATCGGCATGCAATATTTATACTTAAACCATGGGAATCAATGTAGCTACGACCAATCAGCATACCAAGTGAGGGATCTGCATATATTAGGCATTTGTTTCTCTGTTTCAATATCTATTGTCCAGTGTCAAGCACTTATAAAAGCAGCAGTCAACTCCACTCACTATTGCTGATGATGCTTCAAATCCCTTTCTTTCAACAGTGTGCAAGAATCATCATCTCCATCGCTTCATCATTTTCTTGGATTTGTGTCAGCCCTTTTTAAATGAGTAAACAAAGTAAGAAGAAAACTCATCAAACATTATTTGGATGCAAACAAAATACCATCATCATCATCATCGTTTAACGTCTGCTTTCCATGCTAGCATGGGTTGGACGATTTGACTGAGGACTGGTGAACCAGATGGCTACACCAGGTTCCAATCTGATCTGGCAGTTTCTACAGCTGGATGCCCTTCCTAACGCCAACCACTTGGACAGTGTAGTGGGTGCTTTTACGTGCCACCGGCACGAAGGCCAGTCAGGTGGTACTGGCAACGGCCAGGCTCAAAATGGTGTATTCTACATGCCACCTGCACAGGAGCCAGTCCGGCAGCACAGGCAATGATCTCGCTCGAATGTTTTTTTCACATGCCACCGGCATAAGTGCCAGTGAGGCAATGCTGGTAATGATCATGCTCAAATGGTGCTATTTACGTGCCACTGGCACAGAAACCAGACAGCTGCTCTGGCAATGATCACACTCAGACGGTGCTCTTAGCGCTCCACTGGTACAGGTGCCATCACAATTTCAATTTCACTTGCCCTAACAGGTCTTTGCAAGCTGAGTTTAGTGTCCAATGAAGGAGAGGTTGGCATGGCTGCCAGTCGTTGAATTTGGTTCGATTTCGATTTCACTTGCCTCAACAGGTCTTTGCAAGCAGAGTTTAGTGTCCAATGAAGAAAAGGTACGCATAAGTGGGCTGGCTACTCCCCTGGCAGAGGCCTCGGATTATGGTCTCAGTCACAAGTCATTGCCTTGGTGAGGACTAATGTTCGAAGGTCGTGCTTCACCACCTCATCCCAGGTCTTCCTGGATCTAGCTCACTTTTCATATGGCAAGTCTACAGGCATTGATTATCATAGACCTTCATACCAAAATCTGAAGATCCATGATTTTGCTTGGGAAAGATGCTGCAATGGTTTCCCCATAGGCCCCTGTCAGTTTATTTATAACGTACTCTGCTAGTTTCCTGTGCCACCCTTACTGGTCTCAGTGGACATGCAAAACCCATGAACACAGCATCTTACTCTAGATCGAAATGATAATAGAAGTTAAAACATTAAATATTCACATTTATGCTTTATTTCCATTTTTCCATGCTTGACGGTTTACATACTCTTTACTTGTTTCAGTCATTTGACTGCGGCCATGCTGGAGCACCGCCTTTAGTCGAGCAAATCGACCCCAGGACTTATTCTTTGGATGCCTAGTACTTATTTTATCGGTCACTTTTGCCGAACCGCTAAGTTACGGGGACCTAAACACACCAGCATTGGTTGTCAAGCGATGTTAGGGGAACAAACACAGACACACAAACATATACACACACATACATACATATACATATATAATATATATATATATATATATATATATATATATATATATATATATATATATATATATATATATATATATATATATATGACGGGCTTCTTTCAGTTTCCGTCTACCAAATCCACTCACAAGGCTTTGGTCGGCCCAAGGCTATAGTAGAAGGCACTTGCCGAAGGTGCCATGCAGTGGGACTGAACCCGGAACCATGTGGTTGGTAAGCAAGTTACTTACCACACAGCGAGACAATGTTTTACAGCTGAATGCTCTTGCTGCAGCTAACTTTTATCTGTTTTGCTAGTAAGGGATCTCTTATTCCATTATAGCTTTGAAGACAAAGCAAGAGAATGATTTGTTGACTGGAAAATTGGCGACAACACTGCTCATATGTCACAACTTTTGTAGAAGGGAGATGTAAACAAACACAGACATTCAGTGATACATGAACATACATATACATGTATACACACACACTCGTGCACATGCAAACACCCATTCACAAAGTTTTACTCAACCTGGGACAATGGTAAGACACTTGCCCAGAGTGCCACTCAGTTTCCTCATCATCATCATCATTTACACCACCACTGTTATGTTTTTACATTATCTTCCTGTCTATCATTTTTCTTGATTCAGAAACCAATATCTTTCTGTTTAACAGGTCCACGATGGTATCACAGAGGAAACATGTGGTATTGCTAACAACGTGTACATTTCTAAAAGAAAGCCGATAGCAGTGACAGCTTCATTCAATCTATCCACTTACATAACTGCAATACAACTCTATACCTGGGAGCACCGCCCAGTTTATCTTCTTGGAACAATAGATGGTCATTTACTGAAAATTGTAAGTTTTGTTTCTTTTTCCTTTCCTTTCTTCTCTCCAGTGGTTCTTGGTGATCAAGCACATTTTCAGATTGATGTTTGCAGCATGTGGTGATTGCACTTCCTTTACCTATTTTCATTTATAAGGGAACTGTTGGCATACGCTATACACATGGAAATCTAGTCAGAACAAGACTTGATCTAGTTTAACACCAAATAGAGTATATTTAAATTGCTTTCTGTGAGTAAAATAGAATGATAGAAAGAGAGGTAATCGATTATCTCCCTTTTTGGACAGCTAGACATAAACTGATCTGTTGAGCATACGATTTCTGTATTCATACTGCCATCTATGTTGCCAGAACTTTCTAGAAATTCTTGAAGCTTTTAGAAACTTCTAGGTTCTAGAAAATGCTGCTTCAGCAACTCAGTACTGAATCTGCCTGAAATGTAATGGAAAATAGGTGAGTTTCAAAACATTGATGTCCAGATCACAAAAGCAAAGTTTGAAGGGAATAGTGGTCATTTCCTTTGATTTCTAGATATACTTTAATCAAAACTGCCTCTTAGTTTATTTCAGTGTAAATTTGGAGAACTGTCACAGCAAACTTAGTCTCAAAAGAAACTACTCGTAAAAATTAAGAGTTAACTGTTACGATTTTTTTAGGTAAATATCATTAAACATTGTAAGATGCAATCTGAGTCACAAAAGATGAACATGCTGATTAACATGGCTCAAAGTATGTTTCTAATGTCTGCTGGTGGCATTTCAACTGTTTACATTCTGAGTTCAAATTCTGCCAAGGTTGACTTTACTTGTCATCATTTTTGAATCAATGAAATAAATAATAGTTGTGTACTGAAGTCAATGTAATCAACTAGTGCCCCCCCCCCCTAAAATTACAGGCCTTGTACTCATAGTAGAAAGGAATATCACTTAAATGTAAGAAATCGGTTTTTTGGAGGGTTTTTTCTCAAACTTTTCACATATGTGTCAAATGTTCTCTATACTTGTAGCTTACCAATCTCTTATGAGTCAAATTATTAGAGACACACTCTATAGAAGAAAGCTCAGACTGTGCGGGGGGGGGGGGGGGTTGATACACTTAACACAAAACAGAATTGCCATTGAGGTGGTGGTGTCAATGTCTGTGTTTGCCATAAAACCATGTCCAGCTTCTGTGCAGTTTGTTTGAAATTCCACAGGACTAAGTACCTAACCTGGAAACAAGTCAGTGATAGGAAGGACATCTGGTGGTAGAATAGTACCTCATTTCAAGTCTCATCCAATGCATGCTTATGTAAGAAAGGCAGACATAAAAAAGGAAGATGACAATGATAATTCTTACTTTTTTTTAAATCAAGAAAAGAAAATGTTTTTATCATTCAGTTACCTTTTATCTTATGCTTGTTTCAGTCATTAGACTGTGGCCACGCTGGGGCACAGCCTTGAAGAATTTTTAGTTGGATGAATTGACCCCAGTACTTCTTTTTAAAGCTTGGTGCTTATTTTATTGGTCGCTTTTTGTAGAACTGCTGTGTTATGGGAACATAAGCAAACCAGCAATGGTTGTCAAGCAGTGGTGGAGAACAAACACACACACACACACGCACACACACGCACACAAACACATATGCAGGGTGTCTATAAAGTGAGAGTTCAATTTAGTTCTATCATGTATAGTTACAAAGCTACAAGTATTTTGAATTGCTAACAGATCTTATTGAAACCCTGGCTTTAAGGGTGTTGTGAAAAGCCTTCTGAGTTCTTTTACAGGGCTTTTTTACTGCTATTTCTAGCAGTTAGAGTGATCACATAAGAACTTCAACTTTGACTCACTTGAAGGATAGTAAAAGTGAAATGTAAATCAATCAAGAATCAAATCTTTTTCTGAAGTCCTTTATCTACCTATTCATCTGTTCATTGACTATCTGAAGTAATTGTCAAAACTTAAGCAATTTTTTTCCCTTTCAGAGAAAAACTACTATAGAAAATAAGTTTCACATTGTAATGGATTATGATGTAAGTGAAGGAAGTGGTCATCCAATTGAAAGGGACCTTGAATTAATAGGGAACAAAACAGCTTATATGCTAAGTGGTTCTAAGGTAATTTTCATATTGTCACACTTAGTTAACTCATATTCTAATTACCTACCTATTAATTCAGTCTTTGTGAATGTCACACATTTTCAGCAAATCATCCGATAAAAGTCGCAATATTTATTGGTCTAGAGACGACAAATATCAAAGGGATTGTGTCAATGCAAATAACACAGCATTAATCAAGATGTGTTATATCAAGTTTGTAGCCTCACATTTCTGTGTTCAAATCCTGCTGAGGATTCACTCAATTGCTATTTGGAGTTTCATGCACATAAGATACATGCACAATCATCATCATCATCATCATCGCTTAACGTCCACTTTCCATGCTAGCATGGGTTGGACGATTTGACTGAGGACTGGTGAACCAGGAGGCGACACCAGGCTCCAATCTGATTTGGCAGAGTTTCTACAGCTGGATGCCCTTCCTAACGCCAACCACTCCGAGAGTGTAGTGGGTGTTTTACGTGCCACCGGCACAAGGGACAGTCAGGCGGAACTGTCGACAGCCATGCTCGAAATGGTGTGTTTTACGTGCCACCTGCACAGGAGCCAGTCCATCAGCACTGGCAACGATCTCGTTCGAATGTCTTTTCATGTGCCACTGGCACAAGTGCCAGGGAGGCAACGTTGGTAACGATCAACGGCCACGCTCATCAGATAATATTTGATGAATGGCCAAAGCTGTGTCCACTACACACTAGCTAAGTCTGTTCATATTTGTCAGCATGGGCATTGTTGTCAAAAAAATTGTAGCCAGTCCTGGAGTGTTTTGGTTTAAGAGAACCTACCCTTTCAAACCAGAAGGCACACCAATTCTTGTTTTTTAAGTTTCCAGACAAATTAGTTGGAAGATCAGTAGATTTCCAAGCAAAACTTAAGTACCAAAAACTGGAGCCCCTCCAAAAATCACCAATAAAACCATTTCATACTTATGTCACAAAACTGTAGGCTTTGCTAAACCAAAAGGTTTCAAATATTAAAACAGTCAGCAGTATTACATGACCATCATCATCATCATTGGTTGGCATTGGGAAGGGCACCTAGCTGTAGAAACCATGCCAAATAATCAGACTGGAACCTGGTGCAGCTCTTCAGCTTATCAGTTTTAGTCAAACCATCTAACTCATGCCAGCATGGAAAGTGGACATTAAATGATGACAGCAATGGTGGTGGTAACCCTGCTCCTTCACAATAAGAACTAGTTTAGTAAACGTATGGCAGTTACAACCAGTCAAAAAACATTGCTTGAAATCTGTGTTGTGTATCAAGTAGAAATGATTTGAAACACAGTAGAATCAAAAGTGAAACTACATATTTGTGAGATGATCTTTTTAACTACATGCCAATGTTACTGCTATTGGTTGTGTTGATTATTACCCCAAGGTCAGTTGTGATTGAATGAACCTTTGATCAAAGGTATTCTATCTCTGCCTGTACCATTTCTTTAGGGTGTAAGTAAGACTACTTCATCTAATGTGTCATTTTCTTCTTTAAAATGATGCATAGGGTGAACAGTATACTTAATCATATACACATTCTTTCATTCCTTTACTGGATTGTACAGCACACACACACACACATACACATATATATTCTACTTTATACTTTTAATGGTTTCAGTCATTGAGCCACGGCTATGCTGAGACTCCCCTTCAAAGGCTTAAGTGATCATTTCAATCTCAGAACTTATTTTAGTGTGTTACTTATTTTATGGATATCCAGTTGTTGGACTGCTAATTAAGGATATTGAATATTTATTCATTTATTTATGTTTGAAAATGACTACTTCTCATTTTGATAATTATATTTCAGGTGACTCGATTTCCACTTGTCTCCTGTAATGTTTATTCAAGTTGTCGAACCTGTGTAACAGCAAACGATGTTACAAAATGTGGCTGGTGTAAGAATAAGTGCACAACACACTCTGCATGCAAGGAAAGTGCATGGTATCCAGATTTCTGTAAACCTGTTATAACATCTGTAAGAATCATCTTTTTTTTTTTCTTTCTTTATATACATATATCATATTTTAACTTTTTATTAATTGATCAGGTGAGGGAAGGCAGTGCATGTGAAGAAAGTTCAAGTCTACGTACAAAAGTTTGAGTAACATGCAGGTTAAATGCAGGATAGTGTCTGAAACGTCTGTGGCTGCCGATAACATTGCACATGCAGGATTCCATAGATTTATCCAGTTAGTTCTTGGTCGGGTAATTGTAGAGATGTCATGCATATTCATGTCCTTTTTTTTACTTTTTACTTTCTTTTTTCTTTGTGAGTGCCATAGACTTGATAAAAATTCTCGCTATATTTTTATGAGATATTTTTGAATCACGGGTACTTGATATTTTTTTTTTTTTCTTAAAGGGGAAAATTACTATTTTATTCAAAATTAAATATTAATTGTTTATATATTCGTTTTGCAAGATTCTTGATATGAACTCATGTGTTGAAACAGATATAGTTGTATTTGGGGATGGTCATGTTGCCAGTTTAACCAATGAAAACATATGCGCTATATATTTGGTGTTCACTTGCTTCAGCTTTATTTTATATAAATTGTATTTCGGCCAGAGTTCTTTTGTCACACGTCTGTAACCTCATCAGTAGTCCTTTGCTTTCTACTTTCTTGCCAAATCCATAAAGGGGGAAGCAGAACAGATACCAAAAACTATAGGCCTACTTCTCTGACTTCACGCATCAGCAAAGTCATGGAATGGATAGTCAGAGGGAAACTAATCGCATTCCTTGAAGAAAATAACTTGCTGAGTGATACCCAGCATGGTTTTCGACCAGGTAGGAGCTGTCTGACCCAGCTCTTACAACATAATGACTGGGTGATGAGGCAGTTACTCAACAACTCAAATGTGGATGTAATATACCTTGATTTTGCAAAAGCTTTTGACAAAGTGGATCATGATATGATATACCACAAACTGTGTGATCTCGGCAAAGCTGAAAAACTTGGAGAGTGGTTACATGACTTTCAGTAGTGGCCAATGGAGCCACCTCAATGAAAACACAAATAGTGACAGGAAAACGAAACTGAAAAAAATTAATCATGTGTTATCTTGTATCTAAGAGATTTTGAAGAAATTTCATTTTAGAATGACATTGCAGGGTAGATGTGAGATGCTGGATCTAGTAGGTTTGAACATAAAAGAGATAGAAAACATAGGCCAGATATGGTCAATCTACATGCTAAAGGGTTAATTTAATTTCCAGTACCCTCTAAAATGTATTTTACCACTCTGTGTGGGTATTAGCACCCTGAGCTGGAATACACTGCCTAATTCTACTGAGTTACTCTACTTATGTCTGTCGCTCTAAATAATGGCATCTACCCTAAAGATTAGATACAAATATCTAAATGTTTAGAGCTATACAATTAATACTTGCATAAGATAAGAACTTATTTTAAAAGAAATTTTTTTGTTTTCATTTTTTCTTAGATTTATCCAAAATCCGGTCCATTTGAGGGCAGAACAGTCTTGACCATCAAAGGTGATTATTTCACCAATATAAATGACGAAAATGCTATCATTCAGGTCCATATCAAAGACAAAGAATGTCTTGTACTAGAATATAATGAGACAATGTAAGCTTATATGATTTTCCTCTTTATTTGTTATTGTTGTTATTAGATTAGTAGAAATTGTAAAGACCTGCAACTTAAAAAAAAACTTGCAGGATTTCGATCTCATCATTGTTTTAGTGTTCACTTTTCAATGCTTGCATGAGTTAGACAGAATTTGTTAAGGCAGATTGTCTAAACATAGATGTCCTTCCTGTCACAAACCTTCACCTATTTCCAGATAAGGTAATATTTCACCATGACCTGACATGTTTCCACAGAAAATTTCGTAATTAAGAACACTGTATGACAATGACACTCATGTGCAACCATCACACAATGTCAAGGCAGGGAGACAGTAGCACATATTCACACCCATGCATGCACACATCCATCCATACACACACACACACACACATACATATGATGGACTCTCCCATCAGTTTTGATGTATGAGGATCTGACAACCTACACTTCCTTTGTCAGTCATAATGTTTATGTCAAATGTGAAATTTGAGTTCTGCCAACAATTTGCAAAGGAGCCCACAGAAGTTGCAAGTATGAGGATTACAGGTTAGTGCAAATGGTATATTTGCAGCTGCTTTTCTTCTTTTATGTATGTGTGTGTGTGTATATATATATATATATATTGAGAGAAAAAGTCGTCAGAATTTTGGAAAAAATCTTTGTATTTTTTTCATTATCATTCACACTTCCGTTCGTTTCTCAAACTTGTCAAATAAAATTTTGTAAATGTACAAACAGCTTGTTCATTTATACAAAACTGATGTTTTGTGGGGGTTTTGTTTAGAAGAAGAGAACATTGCTTTTGTTTTTTTGAGAGAGCTTCCATGACAATGGAGATAGATAGATAGAAATATAGGTAGGCACATAGGCTGAAAGAACGTCTTTTATTATTGTACAGAATCCTCTTTTCATCGCAAGTTACAATACAGTCAAGAAATGGATCGGTCTGGTTACAGAAAAGAAGCAACAAGCAAATTTCATATTTGCACATTTTTTGATTTTAATTTAAATCATGTGGTACCCATTTGTCGAGTTTTTTTTTTTAATTTCCCGATCGCATGCAAATGGTTGCTGGCCAACTTGAAGTTCTTTTGCCAGTTCTCGAGTGGTTTTGCATGGATCTTTTTCAATGACAGTCTTTAATTAATTATCATCAATGACAGATGAGTGTCCACTACGCTCACCATCTTGAAGGCTCAGGTCTCCACTGCAAAATCGTTTAAACTATTTTCGAGCTGACCACTCACTGGTCATTTCCTCACCAAATGTTTAATTGATATTGCAATTGTTTCAGCTGTTTTATGTCCTTTTTTGAAGTTGAATAGCAAAATTGCTCGAATATCGCACTTTATAATTTAATAATTTAATAATAATTACTACTATAGATAAAATTTAGCATGTTAATTATGTTACCCCACCAATCCCTAAAGCCTAATACCCACTTCAATATGCCCAGTGCTCCATTGGAGGCAGTACCGCCCACTTTGAAAACCACTGGTCTAGAATGTCTGTGTTCATATACCTGTTGGTCAGAGTTAACTCAAAGTTAAACAATGACAACTCATGTGTTTTAATATCTTTCACTTGAATGGCTTTACTTTTTCTTTTGTTATATATAATTTCAGGATTAAATGCCTGACTCAGAAACAGAAAGATAATGTAAGCAGTATTCACGTAACAGCAAAGGCAGTCAGTAAAGTGTCAAATCAACCAAATATCAGTGGACAAAACAGCAGTGACGAATTTTTCTATTTCTATGTAAGTATACCCATAATATAGAGACATATTCCTTGATTTTTCTCCTTTTGGAATTTATCCTCAGTATCAATGTATAATTCTTGTTCTGAATATCCTCATTAAATGAAGAGTAATCATTTCTGATTGACACTAAAATTCTGGAAATCAAAGTTGCTGGTAAGATGAAAAGAATGATAGTGATAAGAATATAAGATGATAAGAATAATAATGATGATAATGATCATCATCACAGAGGTAATATGACTGATGCAGGTGTCACATAACTGGCACCTATGCCAGTGGCACATAAAAAACACCATATGAATGTTGGGCCTCATGGAGGCAATGTGGTCAATGCCAGTGTCATGTAACTGGTACATAAAAGCACCCATTATACTCTCAGAGTGGTTGGCATTAGGAAGGGCATCCATGCCAAATCAGACTGGAATCTGATATAGCCCCCTCAGCTTATGAGCCTCAGTCAAACCATCCATCCCGTGCTAGCATGGACATTAAATGATGGTGATGCTGATGATGATCATCATCGTGATTAAACCAATTAAAATTGTCACAATGCCACTGTGATGAAATGAAAGAATGGGTTTGGGAACAGGTCAGTTAAATAAAGTTTAGGAAAGATTAATAAAAAACAAGTTTTCTTTAATAATTGTTTCTCCCGTCCAGCTTAAACTAACTCTTGTAAATGGATCTTGGTTGAGTATCCCTCATTTTAGAATAGTAATATTCTGAGTAACTTCTCAGTTTTTAAGATGGTGAGGTACAATTTGAGACAGATTTAATTGTGATTTCTAACTAGTCATATGATGTACAGTCTTATTCATTGGTTACCATGTCTTCTTCAGTACTTTCACAACCTACTGCTATGGAGGGTTAATGGATATGCTACTGTTTTGACTCTGTTGAATCTGATCAAACAGACCTACAGTCAAGATGTTCCAGCCATAGCCACCCCATGATTTTGTGTACTACCTTATGTGTCCTAAGACAGTAGTGTGCAGTTTGAGGGAGATTTGGAAGCAATTTCTTGCAGATTAAGCAGCTACATAGAAGCTTCTTCAATAGTTTCGTTTACAAACATTATTGCCAGAAATTTTTGGGTAAGGCTTATTCAGTTAAATCAACCCCAGGACTTGACTTTTACTTTATGAAACCTGAAAGAATGAAAGCAAAGATGGTTTTAGTAGAAGCTGCACTGAGAAGATAAAAAGTCAAAGCAGATACCACAAGGCACTTTTCACTGATACTCTTGTGATTATGTCAATCCACTGCTCTTAATAACAGTTTCTTACAAAGGCTTGAAATTTGTGGGGAAAGGTTAGTCAGTGATATTGGTTTCAAATTTTGGCACAAAGCTAGTGATTTCAGGGGAGGGGTAGGTTAATTACATTGACACCAATGCTCAACTGGTACTTATTTTATCAACCCAAAAGAATGAAGGATAAAGTCAACCTCAAGCGGAATTTGAACTTAGGATATAAAGACAGACAAAACTTCACTGAGCATTTTGCCTGCTGTGCTAACGATTCTGCCAGCTCACAGCCTTAAGATTGGTCACTTATGTTGACCCTAGTACTTGATAGAAGCATAAAAGTCAAAGTTGACATCAGTATGATGTTGGTTCTTAGTCTTGATTTCATGACGTAGACAAGAGATACCATTTTCTGCAGAGTAAGATGCTAGATCATCTCAAGTTAATGATCCCAGATGATTTGACAACCAGTTTTTGATATCTAAATGCCATGGAATAGACTTTCCTAAAGTTACCCAAGGACTATGGGGTAGTGTAAATTCTACCTCCTTTTGTTCCTACTCAAAAGAAATCATTTATATTTCACTATTCGAGCTTTTAGTCACATTGTTTTCATTTTTATCATCTTTTTCATAAAATACAGAAGCCAGAAATCTATAATTTTACTCCAAAATTTGGACCCAAATCTGGTGGCACAAGATGTACTATCACTGGAACCAAGCTAAATATTGGTTCTTCAGCAACTGTTATGATAAAGTCAAGAAATTTCACAATTGTAAAGTAAGTATTAGAATCAATTCTATTTGACATTTATATGCATTCTTTTGTTTGTTTGTTTTTTGTTTTGTTTTGTTTTTTGTAAGATTTGAGGGCATTGAAGTTGGCAAATCAGGTGATGCCACTCTCCCATGAGGTAATCCCTCCCTTTAATCTTTTAATCCCTCTATCAGTAATAAAATTCAGTTACACTGCCATGTGACTCGCAATGTTTGATAACATTACTAAATTGTTAGTCTCTCATCAGTCACTGTTGCCACATTCACCTTCCTGCTCCCAGTGGCCCATTCTATAACCCTGGACATAAGGGCAGGGGCCTAGGACTGGATGCTGTCAACTGGAACCAGCTGAGCCCAGAATTTCTAGTAGGATTGTTATTCCATTAAGTAAATACAATACTACCTGCCACCAGAAAGTAGGGTTAAATTTAAGGGAAGACATTTAGCATGTCAAACAACTACTTGAAGTTATTCTCATTGTCTTGCTGTGATGTGTTCAACTCTAAAGACACCTGAAGAAGGCTGGAGGGTATATCAGCTGAAACGTTGTGTTAACAACAAACAAGATGAAGACACATATCCATCAAATGTAAATAATGTAAATAATTTCTCATCTCTTAAAAAAAAAAAAAAAAAAAACACAGGCATATGGCATAGTGGTTAAGAGCACGGGCTACTAACCCCAAGATTCCAAGTTCAATTCCAGGCAGTGAATTGAATAATAATAATAATAATAATAATAATATTGAAAAACACCTTAGGAATGAGAATCCAGGTTCTAAATTTCCCTAAGAAACCTGATGAAGCCTGAGGGTATATCAGCCGAAACGTTAACAACAAGCAAGATGAGGACAAATATCCATTAAATGTAAATAACACACACGATATGTTTGGTCATTGCTTCAGCTTTATTATTATTTTTGTTTCTTAGTCAAAGCTCTTTCATCACACATTTGTATTTGTGTGTGTGTGTGTTTGTTTGCTTGCTACATTATTTGTACCCATGTCTTCTATTTAGTTATTTTATTTGTTTTTTATATAAGTAAATAAACGAATAAATAAAAAACTAAATATAAGATACAAGTACAAACAGTGTAGTAGGCAAACTCATATACACACACAAAACACATGTAGACACATGCACACAACTTAAACCAACTTGTGGACATCAAAAATGCTGTACATGTTACATGTGTTCATAGAATGATATATTTTCTTTTTGTAACTTTGAATGTGAAGCTAAAGACGCCGAGTCTGTATTTGACAACAAACAAAACTTTGGTTTCATGATTGTAACCTGTGCATTTACTTCTAATTTAGCAGAAAAATACTACCTGGAATGAGTTTAAAGCAAGTTCATATAATTGTGTATTTTCATTTGCTTTCAGACGAACAGATACTGAAATCATTGCCAAAACACCATCAGTTGATTATCCAGTTCAAGGCAGTCTAATAGTCATCATTGATGGTAGTATTATGAAGCAAACTGACAAATTCAACTATACAGAAGACCCAACAATTTCTCATGTTAACTCAACACACAGCATCCAAAGGTGGGTCATGAAATTAATTACATTCTGTTGGGGTTGGATTGAGTAATGGTTAAGAGAGTTACAGTTAAGGGAGGAAACAATTTTCATGAATTTCTAACTTTGCTGGAAACAAGATATTATCACCATGAAAAGGGTCAACTGATTGTATGAAGCATTTAAAATTTCTTTTTAAATATTTAAAGGAGAAATTTAGGTTATGACATTGTCTGAATGATTTCGAGCCATGAATGCAAAGAATCTTAAGTAATTGGAAAAGAACAAGATGTATATAATCTAACTATAGATACAGGCATGGTTATGTGATTAAGAAGTCTGCTTTCAGCTACATACTTTTGGATTCAATCCTACTCTAAGGCACTTTGAAGCATCTTCTACCTTAGCCTCTAGTTAATGAAAGCCATTTGTGTAGACTTTGCTCAACATTGTGTGGAAGTCTGTCAGAGAATTTCTTCCTGTTTTTGACTTAATCTACCACCAGGTTTAACCCTCTTATTACCATATTTCTGTTGAAATACACTGCTTTTGCTTTGATTAATTTTGAAAATAATGAAGAATTTAGTAGACTATCTCTTTGTCATTATTAAGCTGGTGTTTGGAACATAATCTAACATGGAATTTTGAAAGAAGGTTTTAATTTAGATCACTTTAAAATGGAATTGTACTATTAAAACAGTGGTGGTTTTCGTATCAAAAGGGTTAATACAACCACTTGGCTCTTCCATGTATTTATTAGCGTTCACTCTGTTGCAAGTATTCTAGCCAAATATCCAGTCTGAGGATAACTTTCTTCTTCTCATCCTAAAAAGGATCATGGCCATAGCTTTTTCTCTTGTGACAAAGCCTTAAGAAACCGATGAGTAATGCTTATCTATCAAAGACAACTAAAGAGAATAAGTGACTGGAGGATATTAGCGCTATCATAAAATGTATGTCAGAGAAATGACTGTATTGGTTTAAGAATATTAGAGTATGTATTGTGAATGAAGGTTGCTAACAGAGAAATCACAAAAGGAATTGGTGTTAGAAGGTGCTGATTGTAGAAATTATTCTACATCAGTAATTCCTAGAGAGAAACAGTCTGATCAAATTTCAGAACATTGAACCTTACAGGAACTAGAACTAGAACCAATAAGTGTGAAATGCAGCCGTATTATGAACCAATACACAACTAACACTGGCACAGAAAAATGAACGTAAGATTAACGATGATGGCAATAGAAAAGGATACTCAATTAAAATAAAAACTATCAATACATAGTAATCTATTTGTGAAATGATTATTCTGTTGAATGCTGTTTTCAATTTCTTTATCTGTCTACATTCAACTATGGAATCCACTTCTTAAAAATTAGTGTATCATCATCATCATCATCATCGTTTAACGTCCGCTTTCCATGCTAGCATGGGTTGGACGATTTGACTGAGGACTGGTGAAACCGGATGGCAACACCAGGCTCCAGTCTGATTTGGCAGAGTTTCTACAGCTGGATGCCCTTCCTAACGCCAACCACTCAGAGAGTGTAGTGGGTGCTTTTACGTGTCACCCGCACGAAAACGGCCACGCTCGAAATGGTGTCTTTTATGTGCCACCCGCACAAGCCAGTCCAGGGGCACTGGCAACGATCTCGCTCGAAAATCCTACAGGAGCCAGTCAGGCGGTACTGGCAACGGCCACGCTCAAAATGGTGCATCTCATGTGCCACCCGCACAAGAACCAGTCCAGGGGCACTGGCAACGATCTTACTTGGCTTGCCGGGTCTTCTCACGCACAGCCCATTTCCAAAGGTCTCGGTCCGTAGTCATCGCCTCGGTGAGGCCCAATGTACGAAGGTCTTGCCTCACCACCTCAGCCCAGGTCTTCCTGGGCCTACCTCTTCCACGGGTTCCCTCAACTGTTAGGGTGTGGCACTTTTTCACGCAGCTATCCTCCTCCATTCTCACCACATGTCCATACCAGCGCAATCGTCTCTCTTGCACGCCACAACTGATGCTTCTAATGTTCAGCTTTTCTCTCAAGATACTTACACTCTGACGGGTATTCACATTGACATTACACATCCAACGGAGCATACTGGCTTCATTCCTTGCGAGCTTACGTATGTCCTCAGCAGTTACAGCCCATGTTTCACTGCCATGTAGCATGGTTGTTCGTACGCATGCGTCATACAGTCTGCCTTTTACTCTGAGTGAGAGTCCCTTTGTCGCCAGCAGGGGTAAGAGCTCTCTAAACTTTGCCCAGGCTATTCTTATTCTAGCAGCTACACTTTCAGCGCACCCACCCCCACTACTAACTTGGTCGCCCAGATAGCGGAAGCTATCGACTACCTCTAGTTTTTCACCCTGGAATGAGATAGAAGTTGTTTCCTGTTTGTTTGCAGTCTTTATTGCACCTGAACATCTGCCACAAACAAAAACTAACTTGCTAGTTAACCTGCCTTTGATGTTGCTGCACCTCTTATGTGTCCATAGCTTGCACCGGGTACATCTTATAGAGTTACTACCTACTCCTTTTCTACATACTGAGCAGGGCCATCTACCTGAAGGGGTTTGTGTTTTATCTACCTTCCTACTTATTAGGATTTTGGTTTTAGCTAGGTTGACTCTAAGGCCCTTCAGTTCTAGACCTTGCTTCCACACCTGAAACTTCTCCTCTAGTTCTGATAGTGACTCCGCAATTAGGGCAAGGTCATCAGCATAGAGGAGCTCCCAGGGGCAACCTGTCTTGAACTCCTCTGTGATTGCCTGGAGGACTATGGTAAATAATAGGGGGCTGAGGACGGAACCTTGGTGGACCCCTACCTCTACCCGGAATTCATTGCTGTACTCATTTCCAACCCTCACCTTACTGGCCGCATCTCTGTACATGGCTCGCACAGCTCTCACTAGCCATTCTTCTATCCCAAGTTTCCTCATTGACCACCAGATAAGGGATCGGGGGACCCTGTCAAAGGCTTTCTCCATGTCAACGAAAGCCAGGTACAGAGGTTTATCCTTGGCTAGGTATTTCTCTTGCAACTGTCTCACTAGAAATAAGGCATCAGTAGTGCTTTTACCTGGCACGAACCCAAACTGCATCTCATCTAAATTGATTCGCTCCCTAATTAGTTGGGCTATGACCCTCTCTGTAACTTTCATAACCTGATCTAACAGCTTGATGCCTCTGTAATTATTTGTATCTAAAGCGTCCCCTTTACCTTTGTAGCAGTTGACTATGATGCTGCTACACCAGTCATAGGGTATGACTCCTTCGTGTATCACCTGGTTCGTAATACGGGTGACTAGGCTATAGCCAACACTGCCAGATATTTTGAGCATCTCTGCAGTGATTCCTGATGGGCCGGGGGCTTTCCCGGTCTTCATACTCTTAATTGCTTTATCTACCCTGGTACTATCAACTCGGATAGCTGGTCCCTCTATTGGGTCGACATAAGGCAGGCTCTCTTTCTCCCATTCATTCTCTTTATTAAGCAATCTATCGTAGTGGCATCTCCAGACCTCTTTCTTTGCATCCTCATTTAATGCAAGCGTACCATCATCCATGCGAACACATTTCTCTCCTACAACATCACTATTCTCTCTCCTACACTGTCTTGCAACCCGAAATACCTCGAGTCTTTGGTCCTCACGGCCCAGAACATTGGCAAATCTTTCCTTATCTGCTTCCCCTCTGGCTAAATAAACCTGTCGCCTAGCCTCCCTTCTGGCACATTGGTACAATTCCCTGCTACCACCGTTCTTCCAGTCCTTCCAAGCTTGTTTCTTTTGTCTAATAGCCCTGTCTACCTCCTTGTTCCACCACCACGTTACTCTGGGTTGGGAGGGGACCTTACACCACCCACAAATCTGGTCGGTGGCTTTCAACAGGTTGTCCCGCAGAAATCTCCAATTGTCTTCCACGTTGTATGATGCTATATCCCCTTCTATTTCGTTAAATGCTTCAAGTAACTTGTCTCTAAGTGTATCTTGTTTCTATATAGGTGCAGGAGTGGCTGTGTGGTAAGTACCTTGCTTACCAACTGCACGGCACATTGGACAAGTGTCTTCTACTATAGCCTCAGGCCGACCAAAGCCTTGTGAGTAGATTTGGTAGATGGAAACTGAAAGAAGCCCGTCATATATGTGTGCCTGAGGTTTTTCCCCCCACCATCGCTTGACAACCGATGTTGGTGTGTTTATGTTCCTGTAATTTAGCGGTTTGGCAAAAGAGACCGATAGAATAAGTACTAGGCTTACAAAGAATAAGTCCTCGGGTCGATTTGTTCGACTAAAGGTGGTGCTCCAGCATGGCCACAGTCAAATGACTGAAACAAATAAAAGAATAAAAAAAGAGTGGCAAGTTTAAAATTTGATATTTATGATGAAATGTTCTCAGCAAATACTGAATGTAATAAATATTTTAAAAGAATTTTTGTATGTCAGTCAGAAGTATCATAGCACTTTAATGACAAGACTTTAATATTTAATTAATAGATTTGATTAATGGTAGCAGACACTATAGAATAATGTTGGTAAATTACTGGCAAGCCAAGTCTGTAACCTAGTAATCACTGCTGAAACTACTAACGGAAAAAAGACATGAGTATTACAACAACCATCGAAATGTCAAATCTTTTCTTTCTTTTTCTTCTTCTTCCATGGCTTCTAGAAGGAATGATGAATTCTTTAGAGAAAATACAGCTTTTGAATATTTCGTTAATTTTTCATTATCAAAATTATTTTATATATTGCTTTTTTATTCTTTATGTAATTAGTTATTTTAATTCATCTTATATATCTGTTTATATATTTATTTATTTATTCTAGTGGTGGCATAAGTATAGAATTCTCTGGCACAAATTTAAATACTGTAACAGAACCAAGGCTGAGTGGCATTACTGTGGAATCAAAGCAGCCGTTGTCTACAGAGGTAAGAAATAAGTAGCTAACTGAAATATGTAAGATACTGTCTAACAAAAAATACCACCAGTTTCATCGACAAGACTTACATACTCATACTACTAGCATTACTAATGCTGATAGCAGAAGAGGTCAGTGACATTGGACTGAGATGCTTGAAAATATGCTCTGATGCCAAAATAGTAAATAGATAAAAAAAAATATGTTGATGATAGATGAAGGTATCAGTGATGACTGCTGAACTTAAGTGTTTAATCGTATTTCTTCTTCTAACATATATTAGAATTTTGTTTGTTTTCTGTTTCTTTTCGTATATTTCCTTTAGTTCGTACTTCGTTTTTGCATCTGGTTTGCAAGATTCTTTATGTGAATCCATGTATTGAAACAAATTCTGTTGTGTCTAGGAAGAGTCATTATGTCAGTATAATTAACACACACACTGGTTCAATTTCACTCTTTTATTATTAGTCAATTGGTTAAATATCCAACAAACAAATTAAACAATCAATTAGTTAGTTGGATATTTAACCAATTGACTACTAATAAAAGTGTGGAATTGAACCAGTGCATGTGTTAGTTATATTGGCATAATGGCTCTTCCTAGGCTCAACAAAATTCCTTTAGGTTCATTTGACTAAAAAAATTATATCTTTTCATATATACATAATTTACATAATAAACAATGAATTATTTGGTTATCTAGGCATATAGATAGGCACATAGCTGAAAAATTATTCTGTAACTTCCCAATTTTTTTTTTAATATTTTAACCCATTACCTACCAGTGATCTCATATGAGATCACTTAAAAATTACAAATTTCGTAATTTTCTGTCAATATTTACACATATCTAACCTTTTTGCTATATCTACTAGGTATATTTCTCTGATATTCAAATGAGGTTTGCTAATTTTTCACCTAATATCTCGCTTATTTCTATTTAAAATGTTATTTTGATCATTCCAGCGTGTTTCTAAGGCTGTTTTATGCTAGAAATCAAAGTTTCATAAAAAAAATTCCACTTAATAGAATTATGGGAGGTAATGGGTTAATCCCAAGTGTTAGAAAATGTTGATGCCTTAATCTCCTTTCTAATTCTAGCATTTTACTGATTTAAAAATTTTCCATTTGTTATTCAATCCACTCTGCTGTGTGGTTGGTTTTAGGAAGGGGATCCAGCTGTAAAAACCTTGCCAAAACTGACCTCGCCTGTGCTTGTGCCACATAAAAAGCACTAAGTTCACTCTGCTGAGTGGTTGGTGTTAGGAAGGGCATCCAGCTGTAAAATTCTTGCCAAAACAGTCACAGAAATCTGGTGCAGGCTTCGGCCTGGCCAGCTCTTGTGGTACCTTCCCACCCATGCCAGCATGGAAGGCTGACGTTAAACAACGACGGCAGTGGCAACAACAACATCCCACCTGTTGATTGTTGCAATTCAGCTGAAGAATTGCAAAGATAAGTTCAAAATAGTGTTCTTGTTGTTAATCAGCCATAAGTCAATACTGGTTGAGTAGATATTTTGTCAAAGGCTAATGTGAATAGTCATGTAGCTCTTCTACAACAAGAAACCCTTCTGCTCTGGCCCTTTTCTCTCATACCTTATGCCTCTTTACTACTCATCTCTTAGTATAAAATTTCTCCATCAGGGTACATAATCGTGCAAGTTGCATGGCAATCTCACTAGTGCTGGTGGCATAAAAAAAAACATTCAATACACACAATAAAGTAATTGGTGTTAGGAAGAGCATCCAGCCATAGAAACCCTGCTAAAGCATGATGCAGTCCTTGGATCTGTCAGACTATAAAAACTGTCCAACCATACCAGCATGGAACACAGACATTAAATGATGAGGATAATGATGATTATAATGATGATGATGATTCTTCTGATCATTCCCATCCCTTCTTAGCGGACACATTTTATCTTATATTATCCTTTTTTTTTTAAGGGAGAAGATGATCTGAGAGAGAGATTTAGCTGCTATTTCTAGCCGGTTGAGTGACCACATAGTTGCTCCATTAGTGGCTTGTTTGACCAATATATCTACCAAATATTATTACAAAATCCTTACTAATTCTGAGATTATATGTCAGCCAATAGGTTGCAGTTGTGCAACATTAATTTTAACACCTCATCAGATAAATTTTAATGAATTTGATAGTTTTGTCTGTTACTAAGTGGTTAGCATGGCTCTTCCGTGATGTAATTGCAAGTGTTTTTAATCATAAATTTTAAAACAGCTTGCTCTGAAATAAACTAGTAGGGCCACAGATTAAAATACGTTTTGAATGATAATTTAGTTGATCAACTCCAAACTGTAGATCTATTAAAACAAGGCTAAATGAAAGCTACTCAAGAACAAGATTAGCAACAAGCTGTATCTATGTTAGAATTTAGGTTAACTAAAATATAATCTGAACATTAAACTAATGTGTTAGGAAAGAAAGTGTTAAGGAGTTTAGTATTCCCTGAAACTCTTCTGTCAATTGTTGAAAGGTGGAAAATGAAGTTGTAATGCCATATGACATCATGACACCCTACTTTTAGTAAACATATTCAGACAAATCCCCAGAGAAAGAGAGAAATCATGAAGGAAGTGGTTCAGAATTAACAAAGAGGAAGATGGGAGAAAACATGAGGCTGGCTGATGACCGAGAAAGATTGATGGAGAAAGTTGATTCACTTTATGTGAACCTCTGTCTCATCCCCTATGTTATGGATTCTCGTTGATTGGTTGAATGAACTTGTTTATATGTAGGAAGACGTTGATAAGAAGAGGATAAAACACCATGATGTCACCTCATAGATAAGAAATAATGTCATGAGTTCAATTCCAATGTTTGTGAGTCATTGAGTCAGTTAGTTTTCTACATCTATGTCTCCTTAGTTCTTATTTCTTTATTGCCCACAAGGGGCTAAACACAGAGGGGACAAACAAGGACAGACAAATGGATTAAGTCGATTGCATTGACCCCAGTGTGTAACTGGTACTTAATTTATCGACCCCGAAAGGATGAAAGGCAAAGTCGACCTCGGCGGAATTTGAACTCAGAACGTAACGGCAGACGAAATACCGCTAAGCATTTCGCCCAGCGTGCTAACGTTTCAGCCAGCTTGCTGCCTTTAGTCGCCTTAGTTCTGTTATGTTAAATATCAGAATGTTACTTGTGATAATGTAGTTATTTGTTTATGGCCCTTTAGTTGATTTATATCATTAGGAGGCTTTGGACAGGCTGATGTTCAGATTCCCATAATGATTTGAACCAACTAAAGATACTTATTGAAGAAATTGGAATTTCCAAATAAACAACTATGTTCAGCATGCAGAAAATAATAACCACATATGAATATGAAATACACAATATTATAGTTTTGCTCAAATGATTTAATGAATTTAAATCAATCAATAAACTGACAACACTTTATAAATGAACCAACCAAAAGAAAGAAATAATTGATGAAATTGTCTAATCAGCCTAGTCATATCTAGATTTTGTGTAATATTCAGTTTAGTGATTCAATATTTAAAGTTCAAAATCAGATGATATCTATTTTTGCAATGTGTGATCACAAACCTAATTATATTGCTTCTTAATCTTAAGCCATGTCACTCAAACAAAGAAGGAACTTGGTTATACTGCAAAAGTCCTAAGATACCTGGTAGAAGTACAAAGCAAATAATACCTGTGGATACTCATTTACTCATGGATGGAGTTGTTGACCTCTACAACTTATCAACAACAAAGCCAATGATAAGTCGATTCCGTTACTATCCTGATCCTATTATTAAACGATTCTCTGGAGATAATAATGTCTTTGAATATAGTACAAGTGCAAAAGAAGTTGAAATAAAGGTAAGAAAATTCTCAGCTATTTTGTTTAATATTTCTCTAATGTTATACTTTTCCTTTTGTCTATCAATTATATATATGTGGAGGCACAATGGCCCAGTGGTTAGGGCAGCGGGCTCGCGGTCATAGGATCGCGGTTTCGATTCCCAGACCAGGCGTTGTGAGTGTTTATTGAGCGAAAACACCTAAAGCTCCACGAGGCTCCGGGAGGGGATGGTGGCGAACCCTGCTGTACTCTTTCACCACAACTTTCTCTCACTCTTACTTCCTGTTTCTGTTGTGCCTGTAATTCAAAGGGTCAGCCTTGTCACACTGTGTCACACTGAATATCCCCGAGAACTACATTAAGGGTACACATGTCTGTGGAGTGCTCAGCCACTTGCACGTTAATTTCATGAGCAGGCTGTTCCGTTGATCGGATCAACTTGAACCCTCGATGTCGTAAGCGACGGAGTGCCAACAACAAATCAATTATATCCATCTTGCTTTGAAAATTGTTGTTTAGCTTCAGGTCAACTCTAGTTGAGCAGCTTTGTGGTCAAATTCATACAGCTGTGACTTTTTAGGGGACTATCTAGGCCTACATTATCTAGTGTGCCCTTTCCATTATATAAGATATTTTTGTGATTTGAGGGAAATTTGACTGCTATTTGTAGCAGGTCATGAAGACCTCCCATGTTAGATCATTTATTTGAAGGTTGATATGCATGAAATCCTTGTCTACATTGTCTACACAGCACAGTCATTCTGTTCAGCCTTTCTGATTTTAAATATATATATGTTCATTAAATATCATTCTATATATATGTTCATTAGTGTGTAGAAAGATTGTCATTAAATCTTTGAGCTGTTTTCCATTCAACAACACCAAAGCAAATTCACTTCCCTATCAAATGAACTCACAACTCTATATCTTCTATAATCATGACCAACACACAGTTAAAACCTTAAATGCTAAACAAATAATCGCTGATGATCTTTTATGGTGAAATCCCGATTATATCATAGCTAAAACAGAAGTTACTTCAGAGCCAGAATTACTTTAGTTCTGATCAATTGTTGATTCCTACATCTAAAAGCTGCTCACATATCTCACTACTACTACTACTACTACTACTACAACCTCCACAACCACCACCTTTGCAACAACTGCTACCATTTCCACCACCACTACCACCACCATTACTATTGCTACTACAACTACTACTATTACACACACATCCACATTCTGGATCACATCTAAATAACGAATAGGGACAACTATTGATTAAGCTACCCCTAGTTACTTGACTGGTTCGTATTGTATTGAACCTGAAAAAAAATAAAAACTAAGGTAACCCGTGTAGCATTTAAAATCAGAACATAACAAATACCATAAATCATTTCAGTTCATTGTTCCACCAGTTTGTTATAATACCAGTAATATATTACATGGGCTGATTCAGTCATCTATCACCTACATAAGTGTTTTGTCAAAAGAAACCATTTTATTGTTTCTGTGAGATACTGTTTAATTAATGATATGACATCAAAAGCACATACATGCAACTTAGGCTATCCATTGTGGTGCTAGCCTAATTTATGACTACTTTTTATATCACTTGAATGTTTTATGCTATTGATTGGGGCGGGAAGCCTTCTATACCTCCTCTGAGGAAGAGTCAACAAACAATGAAACAGTCCATCAGGAGACTCCCTCTTTTTCTGTACATCATATGCACAGAAAAGATGTGCTTACATTCCCATTTCACTCATAATTAGGTCTTTTTTTTTTTTTGTAGTAGTATTCAAATTAACTTCAATTTTTCAGCTTTGTGTTGTGCTGTGCTGTGCATAAAATAGATATTGTTTATTTTATTTAGCTGTTTCTTTTTTTTTAATTCCAGGGTATGAACATAACTCTGGTTGCTAGATCAAAAGACATAGACATAACAATTGATGGCAGAATTCCTTGTAAAATCACTAAGTTGGCACTATCTTTCATAAAATGTGTCCCTCAAAATATGCCTTCTAGAAATGTCACCAAAAAATTCAAATTAAAAGTGAAGGTAACTATTATCCTTTCTTTTATTTTTTACTTGTTTCTGTCATTGGATTGCAGCCATCCTGGGGTGCAGCCTTGAAGGGTTTAGTCCAGTGGTTCCCAACCTAGAGTCTGCAGACTCCTAGTGGTCTGCAAAGGTAGTAGTACTGAGGATCTGTGAACTAAATTCAAAATTTTATTTATATATATACATATATATATGTATATACATACATACACACATAAGGATAAGCATATTGAAAGGGGTCTATGGGAAAACTCAAAATAAAAGGGTTGGGAACCACTGGCTTAGTCAAACAAATCAATCTCAGTGCTTATTTTTAAAGTTTTGTGCTTATTCTATTGGTTTCTTTTGCTGAACTGCTAAGTTACAGAGACACACAAAAATACACACATATACGAGAGTGGGGTGTTGAAAAGTTCCTGGCTTTGAGGGTATTATGAAAGACCTGGTTGGAAGCCCAACCTTCTGAGTTCTTTCACAGGTCTTAGAAAACCTAAAGGACCACTGCAATCTGTGAGGGGAATATGTTGAATGAAATCATAATTAATTGATCCTCCTGTATTTTCTTTTATCCAAAGCCAGGAACTTTTCAGCATCCCCTCATATAAATATGCAACAGGCTTCTGCTCAGTTCCTATCTACCAAATCCACTAACAAGGCTTTGGTTGGCCTGGGGCTATAGTAGAAGACACTTGCCTAAGATGCTCCACAGTGGGACTGAACCTGAAACCTCACATTTGCAAAGTGAGCTTATTAACCACTCAGCAGTACCGGCACTTATAATATTGTGAACTACTTCCTTTTATTCATCTATTGGTTTCAGCCATTGGGTTGTGGCCATGCTGTGATACTGTTTTCAATGGTGTAGTCAATCAAATTAACCCCCAATGCTTATTTAAATCTGGTATTTATTTCATTGATTTCTCTTGGTCAAACAGCTATGTCATTGGTTATAAAGTGACACAACATAAACAACACTAGGTTTTAGACTGATGTAATCACATAGACAGCAACACAAGCATATAAGCATACAAACACACACACACATATTTATACATATACATGTGTGTACATGTAAATATATGTTTGGCCATGCTTTTTGAGCGTGGCCGTTGCCAGTACCATGTGACTGGCCCTCGTGCCAGTGGCACGTAAAAGCACCCACTACACTCTCAGAGTGGTTGGCATTAGGAAGGGCATCCAGCTGTAGAAACTCTGCCAGATCAGATTGGAGCCTGGTGCAGCCTTCTGGCTTGCCAGTCCTCAGTCAAATCGTCCAACCTATGCTAGCATGGAAAGCGGACGTTAAACAATGATGATGTTGATGATCGTCATCATCACCATTTTAATGTCCCATTTTCCATGGGCAACCACTTTTATGCAGAATATTGGAAATCAACAACACTCATGACAGGCTTCTTTCAGTTTCCATCAACCAAATCCATTTAGAAGGCTTTGGATGGCCTAGTGTTGTAGTTGAGGATATTTGCACAAGGTGCTACATGGACTGAACTGGATGGGCAGGCAGGCAGAATTAATTTTTGAAACATACATGGAGACACATACACATGCACTCATGTATATACATGATGGATTTCTGAACTGTTTCCCTCTACCAAACTCTTCTCACAAGTTGTTGTTCAGTCCACATCTAAAGAAGAATACATTTGCCCAAGGTATCACACCATGGAATTGAACTGAGAACCATGTAGTTGCGAAGTGAATTTCTTAACCATACAACTATGCTTTTCCTTTTTTTTTATTTTGTATTTATGTTGTATTTTTCTTTTCTTTGTTAAATTTGTTTATTCTTCATGTGTTTGTATAGTATCAAATAAACAAGGGGAATACCAACTGCTGGGAAATGGTAACGGCATGTCACGTCTGTTGTGAAGTAGCAGTCGGATAAAATGGCAAGAAGCTATTAAAGAGAAAGCATTTAACTTTTTAAACAAATACAGAGGAAATAGATACTGAAATAATTGATGGTCATGTTTGTTATCCCCATCATCATCATTATTATCACTGCCATTGTTGTTATTATAGCTGTCATCATCATCATCATCATTTTATTATTATTATTATTATTATTATTATTATTATCTAATTTCCATCCTTCCACCAAACTGTGCAATACCCACAGTTTGTTTTTAAGGAAACAAGGTACCATGTGTGTGTGTGTGTGTGTGAGTGTGTAGGCAAGTGATTAGTAGATTATGAAATTTGAAACCAACAATTTTGTAACACTTTGCAATACAAAAATCATTACCACCATCATCAAGAGTCCTATCGTTGTCATCACCGTCATCATCGTCGTCATTGGCAGATTATATTTCCATTTGTTCTTTTTACTATTTTTTTAACGATGGTGTAAGTTGGGCAGAAAGTCACACAACATTTGATATCAATCCACTGACCTGTGTGTGTTTTTATGTCATTATCCAAGTTATTAAATATCTTATATAAACTAAATCACATTTCACCACTTAACATTTTTGATGAAAACTGTGAGTAAATTAGTAATGACAGCAGTCAAGAATCTATGAAGGAGTAAGTGTGTATCAGTTTTAATTGTACCATAAGAATTACAAACTCTTCTTGAGGAATGCACCCTTTATCCTTTACATATCTTTTACATATATTAGCTTTGACCTTGGGAGAATGTTTAGGGTGCTGACACTTGTACCATGAATTCAAATTTTATGTGTGTTACAATAACAATAATTTATATAAGATACAGAAATAAATTTATTTCTCAAATGCGTGATAATGCTATAAATAGCATGATCAGGATAAATTATCCATTTATTGCAGAAAAATACGTTACTGGCCAGCCATGAGACTTGAACTCACATCTCTGTGATTATGCGTCAAGTGTTTTACCATTAAACTAAACTGCCCAGCAACGAATTCTTCTGCAATTTTAGAAAAACACTTGACGCGTCATCACAGAGATGCAAGTTCGAGTCTCATGGCTGGCCAGTAACGTATTTTTCTGCAATAAATGGATAATTTATCCTGATCTCGCTATTTATAGCATTATCACGCGTTTGAGAAATAAATTTATTTCTGTATCTTAGAATACATCTCAACGCTTCTAAAAAAGAACAAACTTTGTTTGTTTACTTTCATCGTAAAGTTGAATAATCTATATTTTTGAGTAAGATAGTGTTTTACTCATTGGTTCAGATCACCTAACAGTAGGGAACAGACACTATATTTTACTAGGGAAAGGTTTCTTGTGATGGACTAGCATCTTAGCCACTATGAATGCATAAACTTCTCACTTAAGTCTTAACTTTATAAAAGATTGATTCCAGCAAGCTGAGTATGCCCAAAGCACACTGAAGTCATCATGTTCACCATAAAGATTTTTGATATTTGTACAAGACCACAAATATTTATGAAGAGGCAGGTGTAGTCAATATAATTATCCTTGCTAAAATACGAGTGATAATCAGTTTGTTTATACCTCTTTTACTTGTTTCAGTCATTTGACTGCGGCCATGCTGGAGTACCGCCTGTAGTCGAGAAAATCGACCCCAGGACTTATTCTTTGTAAGCCTAGTACTTATTCTATCGGTCTCTTTTTGCCGAACTGCTAAGTTACGGGGACGTAAACACACCAGCATCGGTTGTCAAGCGATGGTGGGGGGACAGACACACACACATATATATATATATACATATATACGACGGGCTTCTTTCAGTTTCTGTCTACCAAATCCACTCACAAGGCTTTGGTCAGCCCGAGGTTATAGTAGAAGACACTTGCCCAAGGTGCCATGCAGTGGGACTGAACTCGGAACCATGTGGTTGGTAAGCAAGCTACTTACCACACAGCCACATGCAAAGATGACTGGTTGAATTTAAACTCAAAATATAAACAGGCAAAACTAGATATTGTAAAGTATTTAATTTGGCACTCCAACTTATTCTGCCAATATGGTGTCTACCATAATATATACAGGAATCAAAGAGTATTAATACATCTATGTATTACTTCTAGTTTATGAAGGGATTCATTTAGAATATAGAGTACAAAGATGACAAGCTGTCAGTATTGGTAACAAGCTAGACAGAATGTTCAGTAGTATTTCTTCCTGCTTTACATTCTGAATTCAAATTCCATTATGGTCAACTTTGCTTTCCATCCTTTCAGAGTCAATAAAATGAATACCAGTTGAGCACTGGGGTTGATGCTATCAAATATAATGCTGTCAATGTATTGCTAGTAACACTGTTGAACATAGAGTACCTGCACTATCATAAAGGGTTCAAGCATAACTAGTCCTTAGAAAGTTAATAGCTTTAATAACAGTTACAATAATAATCCTTTCTATTACAGGCACAAGGCCTGAAATTTTGGTGGGAGGTGGGAGGCCAGTCGATTAGAACAACCCCAGTATGCAACTGGTACTTAATTTATCAACCCCAAAAGGATGAAAAGCAAAGTTGACCTCGGCAGAATTTGCACTCAGAATGCAGCAATGGGTGAAATACTGCTAAGCATTTCATCCAGCATCTTAATGATTCTGCTAGCTCGCCACCCTCTTAATAATAATAATAATAATGATGATGATGGTGATAATCCTTTCTAATTTTGGCACAAGGCCAGCAATTTATATATTAATGTTTGTTTTTATGTTCAATTATAATGGTTTCAAATTTTGGCACAAGGCCAGCAGTTTCAAAGAAGGGACTAAGTTGATTACATCAACCCCAGGATGCAACTGGTACTTATTTTATCGACCCCCAAAAGAATGAATGGCAAAGTCAACCTCAGCAGCATTTGAGTTCAGAATGTAAAGACAGACAAAATGCCTCTAAGCATTTTGATTGGCATGCTGACAATTCTGCCAGTTTGCTGCCTTATGTTCAGTTATAATAAAAACAATTTTACATTAATCTAATGGGTTACTTTATACTTTTGTAGAGTACAAATTTATCATTCTTAAACAAAAATGTTGTTGACAGTGACTTCGAAGTTTAGGTCAGCTAAGCCACAGTTCAATGATGGCTTAGTTGGCAGAAGCTTCAAGGTCACTGTCAACAACATTTTGGTTAAGAATTATAAATACATACATATATACATCATCATGGGTGCATTCTCAGAGTGGTTGGCATTAGGAAGGGCATCCAGCTGTAGAAACTTTGCCAGATCAGATTGGAGCCTGGTGCAGCCTTCTGGCTTGCCAGTCCTCAGTCAAACCATCCAACCTATGCCAGCATGGAAAGCGGATATTAAACGACGATGATGATGATGTATATATGTATGTGTTTATTATTCTTAAACCAAAATGTTGTTGACTGTGACCTTGAAGCTTCGGCCACTTGCTCGTTTATACATCTGAGTTCGTCTTTTGTTTTTCTGTAAATTTCAACTATATAATATACATATATATAATGGAAATACACAGTAATGCTACCGGATAGTATTGGGTAATTCTAAGGGTGGCCGAGCTTTATACTGTACTGTGCCATATTCCTAACAGAATATACCATAACCATATATATATATATATATATATATATATATATATATATATATATATATATATATATATATATATATATATATAGTGAGAAAGTTTTTTATGTTTCGAGCAATTTCCATGTACCAAATTCACTCATGAGACATTCATTGACCTAGACCTATAATAGAAGACACTTAGCCAGAGTGCCACACAGTAAGATTGAACACAGAACTTGGTGGTTGCAAACAAAACTTCTTAACAACACACCGCTTCCTGCACCTACATACTTTTAATGCTTATATGTATATATTGTTTAATCCTTTGCCCTTTAACTAATTGTCTGCTTATTTCTCAGGTTAATATTGGCTACTTAAGTTATGAAGTTGGCTGGTTGCTTTATGTTGACACCAAATCCGTCTTTGCCAGCACCACTGTCATTGCATTGATTGTCGCCTTGTGTGTGATCCTCATCCTTATCGCTGTCACCTGTTACTGTCTTTGGAAGAAAAAGGTATTCTCTAAAAAACGCCAAATCCCACATACAGCTCGTTATTTCAATGGTGGTGAGGTGTCCCTTGATGTGTTTGGTAGGTTGCTTCCAACAACAACAAATGGTGAGTCCTCTTCATAAGATGAGGAGATGATTGCACTGAATCCATCCTGCCTGCTGTTATGTTGTCTGTTGATTTTTTTTTTTTTACTAATTACTCTCCTTTTTATATAACTATTCTTAATCATCATTTTCTTTCTCTCACCTTCAGTCTCTCTCTCTCTCTCAATACATGAATAATACAGAATGGGACAAGAATGCAAAATATCCAGACAGTTAGGTGATACAAGAAAGGGACAAAACATACAGATAGACGATACAAAGAAAACACAGGCATATCATTCGGAGTTTTCTCTCTTCAGTCGAGATCCAGATTATCCTTGCAATTTTGGCTGGTTATTCTCAATATGGCTCCAATCTGGCCAGTCCCAAGGAAAAACTAAGCTAAGAGCATTAGATTCCTTGGGAGAAAGCAGTGAATGTATACAAAAGCAAGGACGGAAGAAAACTAACAATGTTACACAAATACAGTAGGAACAATAGCAGAACATAACAACAGATGTCTTTCGACTGGACGAATAAAATTAAGCTGGCGTATATGGAAATAAAGCCTTAATATATATATATATATATATAATTATAAGATCCAAGGATCTAAGTGTAGAAAGTTTGTAAGTTTCAAGCATTCCATGGTAGGTATAAAAAAAACGACATTCAGGAACAGTAATAATTTATTGGCACCAAAGGTTGTAGACTTTTCCCATATTGAAGTTTGATAAGCTGATAAAATTTTTTATAGTTCACAGTTAGCAACTAGATATATATATAGTTGTTAAGGATCCAGGGCTAAGTACACAGCCATCATAGAGAGTGATGCTAAGGGGATCTGCCCGCTACACAGGAGAAAATCCTAGAACAGCACAAAAAGGACCAGAAAAAAGATAGATAAGGCTAACTCATGGTATGACAACAAAATATATCACAATGGCATGTTCATTGATGCTGCCCTTGGTGATGAACTAGCATACCTTTTTAGAAAAACATTAAATAAGGCCAATCTATGAATTAAAGTAGTAGAAAGGCCTGGTGCCCCTATAAAATCTCTGATCTGTAGAACTTATCCCTTCGATAGGTCCCCATGTACAGAGAACAAATGTATTGTATGTAGGATGAACCGACAGGTTAACTGTAAGGCTAGGAATATAGTGTATAGCTTACAGTGTACTGAGGATGGTGCAGAAGCATGACAACTACTTATATTGAAGAGACAGCATGCAGCGTAGGAGAGTGTATAGGTAAACACTGGAAAGAGCTCAAAGAAGAGAAAGGCTCATCAGTACTCTACCAACATGCTCAAACAGAACATAGAGGCTCAGTCAATAGCATAGAGGTCAAAGTATTATCAGCACATAGAACTGACACAACACTTAGATAGATCACAGAGGCTACACACATAACAATAGACAGACCAAGCCTCAACAGAAAACACAAATGGGACAATAACACCCACCACCACACCACACAATATGACGACTAAAGACTGAAAGAAGAAAAAGAAAAATAACAGATACAAATAGTGTAATACACATACAGTAGACATATATGTACATACCTATGATAAATATTAAAAAATTAGAAACATTATAATAAAAAAACTGTATAAAGGGCACGGATACAAACAACATAGGAAGTGAACCATATACACACACACAAACACACATATGGTTACATCACAGACAGCCGCAACAATATCAGTAACACAACTAACAACAGTGGCAACAACAACATCTACCACGATGGCAGAAATGTGGGCAAACACACAAACACAGTGAGTTACAAGAATGGTACATAAAGTTGCATTCAAGGGCGGCAGGAATGAGGCTGAGGAGATGGCCATAGTACTACTAAGAACAATAACACACACACATAAGAATATACATAATAGAAAAACAGAATGGAATAAGCAGAACAAGAACACACACAAAGACAGAAAGAGTCACTGAGGGGGTCACAGATGTGTGATGAAAGATTTCCTGACAATGGACATGAGTTAGAATAAGAACAGTAATAAACAAGTGAAGAACAAATATATAGTGTGTGTGTTTATTTGGCCAAAAAAGAAATGACCAACCCGAAATACAATATGTTTCAACACACGACTTCACATCTGGAACCTTGCAACACAAATTCATAAATGTGTATATATATATATATATATATATGTATATATATATATATATATATATATGGAAATGTGCTGTGCGTGAGAAGACCCGGCAAGCCAAGTAAGATCGTTGCCAGTGCCCCTGGACTGGTTCTTGTGCGGGTGGCACATGAGATGCACCATTTTGAGCGTGGCCGTTGCCAGTACCGCCTGACTGGCTCCCGTAGGATTTTCGAGTGAGATCGTTGCCAGTGCCCCTGGACTGGCTTGTGCGGGTGGCACATAAAAGACACCATTTCGAGCGTGGCCGTTTTCGTGCGGGTGACACGTAAAAGCACCCACTACACTCTCTGGTGTTGCCTGGTGTTGCCATCCGGTTTCACCAGTCCTCAGTCAAATCGTCCAACCCATGCTAGCATGGAAAGCGGACGTTAAACGATGATGATGATGATGATGATATATATATATAAAGGTAAATTTCAAAGTAGGTTGGTAGAGATATACAATCCTAACAGGTCCTTATTCACTTTTACCAGTTAATAATACTGGCTAACCTCCATGAATGTAGAAAAACTCCAGTTAGTTTATTTTACTATCCTCAGTAGATCTTCACATCAGCAAATCCATATGTCTCTATAGAGACTGCATGTTTTAGTATTACATATCATTCAACCACTTAAATTGATTAATCGATTTAAGTGATTGAATGATATGTAATACTAAAATTAGAACAGAAATCATAGAATGTTGAGTAGCGGATTAAATATAAACTCCTAAATAAATAAACTTAATTGATATTAAAGAGCATTAAGGAAATAAAATTAATGATATCCATTAATTTAATTTAATTATAAAATTAGCAAATTAAATAATAGAACATTAGCTCATTATTAACAATAATAGTAATAATAATAATAAGAGCAGTAGTGATAAGGAGGATAATAATACTAACAACAATAACATCAATATGCACTAAGGACTACTGATTCATTGTTGGACAGCTAGTCACAGAGTTGAAAAGGTCAGAATTTAGGCTATTTTTAGAATACTAACACCAAATGGGTGAAATATTTTAGTTGGACTTGCATTTAGTTCAGATGGGACCTGAAACACTGTAAATAGCACCCTGAAGAAGTGGCAGTTAACACCAAGATACAAAATTTTGTAGAGTACACCAAGTTGCAGCAGAAATGGAAAGACATGATTGACTGCAGAATAAAACTGGACATACAAATCTCTGTTCTCCTTATTATTAATTTATAGTGTGTGTGGTCATCATTTAACATCCATGGTTTTTACAGCTGGAAACCCTTCCATTATAACAGTTTAGAAACTTCAAGAATGTGAAATAATTCTTTTTAGGAACAGTGAATCTCAAAGCAAATAAAGCATGTAAATATTGGGTTAATAATGCAAAGGGCTTTTAAGTCAACATTTACATGCTATTATTTATAGGTTTATTTACTTCAAGATTCACTGTTCCTAAAAAGAAATATATGATAAAATAGTTATTCCAAACTTCTATCCACATAATCATAAATGCTAAGACAGACTAGAAACAGTCGTGAAAGATGAATTATTGAAATTTAATCATCATTGAATTTTTTGGAAAATGTTTAAGAGACACCAGACAAGTGATTCACTTTTCTTATTGTTCTTTTGAGACTATTATTTTTCCCAAAATCTTTTGATAATCCTCTTTTTTGAATTTAGCTATTCTTTCTAGCTACACTAACCTTAATACCTAATCTATTGCATTTTGCCCAAGATTCACTTTTTCTCTATCCAAGGGATGATTAATCTTTCATCCAATCCACACCAAAAATCTAGAACTAAACAAGCACTAACTGAAAACATTCTTAGTTTAGTTAGCCTTTTAATTCACAGTCATTAAACCAGCTCACTAACAGCTACCATTATTCTAAAGTAATTTAAACTAGTTGGATCTGATCCAAATAATCTACTTGTTTTATGTTCAAACTGACCAGATCCAGTCTCTCACTCCTACTCTACAATATCATTTTAAAAATAAGCTATCACATTATTGAAATTGCAATGCTACAGGGTGTCCACAAAGTCTGGGTACATAGAGTAAATAAAATCATAACATAAACAGTTTGTCCCCCCAACATCGCTTGACAACCGATGCTGGTGTGCTTAGGTCCCCGTAACTTAGCGGTTCAGCAAAAGAGACCGATAGAATAAGTACTAGACTTACAAAGAATAAGTTCTGGGATCGATTTGCTTGACTAAAGGCGGTGCTCCAGCATGGCCACAGTCAAATGACTGAAACAAGTAAAAGAGTAAGAGTATTAGAAATTATAATTTCTTAAAATATGTGTTAATCCTCATATGGGTACATGGAGTAAATAAAATCATAATATAAACAATTAAATATAAGGAATAATAATTTCTTAAAGTATGTGTTAATCCCCATGTACCCAGACTTTGTGGACACCCTCTATAAGATAATGCATGATAAATTCAAAACAATGCTCATGAATAAACACTACATTTGATAGAATAATCTGAATACTAAAGGTTAAAATTTCCTCTTTTGTATCTCAAATCTATTCTCAACAATAACTCGTCTTCAAATCATTACTTTAATTTGGCTCTAATTTTCTTCTCTTCTAGAGTATACGGAGCGACAAGACTCACCTGGGGCCACAACCTATGCCACAGGAGCTACAAGTGGAATACCACTCATTGATGAGGATACTTTTCTTCTTCTCAAAGACCAAAAACTTCTCATACCAAAGGAAGCACTTTTGATGAAAGATAAAATTGGCCAAGGTAATTCAGTTTTGAAACCCTCTCACTTTAACTTTTATATATTCAAGTTTGCTAGAAACTTAAGGGACAGCATAAAAGCATTCAGCCTTCTATTTCTAACCAAAAACTTTTCATATAAGCAGAAGCACAATGAAATCTTAACCCTTTAGCACTTAAACCAGTCATATCTGGACTCAGCCTCTCACATTTATCTCACACTGTCATTGCAAAAGTAAGCAATAACATCATTGAAATCTCAGAGCTATGAGATAATGCATGATTAATTCAAAACAATGTGAATAAATAAGCAATAGATTTGACAGGGTAGCCTGAATGCTAAAGAGTTAAATGATAGTTTCAAAACATTCAACTTAAATATCTTGTATATCATCTTTATCATCTTTTTTGTGTCTGCTCTCTATGTTGGAATGGATTGGACAGTTTGTGATAACTGAAGCCACCTTTCATTGAAAGCTATTAGTCCTAAAGACTAGGTGCCTGTACATGTCATTTGGTTTGGTTTTTACAGGTGGATGTCCTTCCTAACACCAACCACTTTACATTGTGTACTAGTGCATTTTCTCATAGCCAATGATGCATGAGTTGTGATAGGGCAGAGGAGAGGAGATGACTGATTATTAAGGTGGAGATGAAGAGCAGCAGAATAGTAATCACAATAGTAATGATGATACAGCAGACATGGAAAAAGAGAGAAATAAGGGGGAGATGATATGTGATTAGGCAGGTTATAAGAATATGGAAGAGGGAGAGACATAATGTAGTGCAGGAGAGAAAACTTGGTGGTTTAGAAGGCTGTTCAATGTAAAATGTAGGTGGGGAAGATAGTATTAAGACTAAAAGATGAATAACAAGTGAAATGGCTGTAAGAGGAGTAAGTGGTATTGGGGAGAAGCTGCTTAAGTATGCAATTAGAGAGTTGAGGTGTGATGAGAATGCCTTGAGGAGGAAACTGAACACATAACAACTAGCCAAGCTAGTCAATATATCTTTTATATGATAACTCTGTTAATTTCATTCAACTGTTAATTTTTCAGGACATTTTGGTTGTGTTCACCGAGCGTTCCTCTTTAAACCTGGAGAAAAGGGAGAAAGCCTTGTTGCAGTAAAAACACTTCATAGTAAGTTCTTTTTATGTAACACCTTCATTGCTTAATAATATTAATAGAAGTTTGATATCCAGGTAGACAAACTGTTATGACAGGTGCCATAGCAAAAAAAAGGTGTGCTACTTCAAACAATAGACATATTGCCATAACCCAAGTATTTCCTTTATTTACTGTGTCCATTTCAAACAATTCCAGTTCTTAGCACGATCTTAATAGATCTTGTATTCAAATCATATCAGATTTGTTTTGTTTTGGTTTTCTCATCTTTTTTCTCTGGGTTGAATATTCTTAAATCTTCATTGCCTCTCTTCACCGAACTGTCAGTTCATCTGAGAAAGTTATTTGTAATTTTAACATCTTGTCCATAACAAAACTACTTCAGAGCTTAAGAGATATTTACATTTCAATTACTGCTGTTGTAGTTGTTGCTGTTGCAGCGGTAGCAGCATTGGATGTTAGATGCAATTATGTTTTTACAACAATCAACTCTTATTACTATTAATCAATGAAAGCCAATAGTTGTAAGTTAAAAGACCAGCTTATCAACTACATGGTTATGACATCAACTCTAATTAACCTGGCCATTGTGTTGCACATCTGGGAAATACACCTGGCTCTGTTTGCCAAATTGGTTTGCCTGACTGACAAACAGGTTCCATCTCGTAATTCACTGTTAAGTGATTTGCAGTAGGAAAGACATTTAGCTGTAAAAAAATTTCTCCAGCAATATACAAATGTCCAACTATATTAATTGAAAATTAAAGTGGGGAAAAGCAATTTTTATGAATATTTCTAATTATCTGTTTTATTGCTGTTTATTTGTAGAAGATAACCCCCGAGAAATTGATGTGAAAGCATTCTTAACAGAAGCCATAATTATGAAAGACTTTGATCATGAAAACATCTTATCACTGATTGGAATCTGTCTTGGTAAAGACCAAATGCCTCTTGTTGTGCTTCCATACATGTTACATGGTGACCTACTATCATATCTTCGAGATGTTAACAATGTAAGCTGCACTTTTTAATCTATGTATGCCTTGGTTACATGCATATGTATAAGTGTGTGAGTAAAATTGGATAGCATTTTTTGTTGTCTTCATGAAACAGAAATTGAACTTGAAATGTTGAGGAACAAAACTAGGTGCCACATAAAAAACACTGGTGATGGTGCCATGTAAAAAGCACCCAGGACACTCTGTAAAGTGGTTGGCGTTAGGAAGGGCACCTAGTTGTAGAAACCAAACCAAAACAGACTATGGAACCTGTAGTACCCCTCGTTTCCATTCTTCCATAAAAAAACATGTCTAGTCATGACAAAACATTAACCTGCTTGGAAACAAGAAGTGAGGGTTGGCAACAACAAGAATATCCAGCTGTAGAAAATTTGCTTCAATGGATTCTATCTGATCCATGCAAGTATAGTGAAGAGACTAAAATATTGGTTTTGTTTTTTGTTTTTTTATGGGTGGGGTTGAAAGCAGGTTCTTCTAATATAAAAGAGATAATTTTGTATTCTCTACTATCAAACATCCTTTCCTAGCTCTGTTATTTATTTCATAGTCAGAAGGTGCCTTTGCATGGCTGGTTGCTCAACCTGCTAGAAGTAACAACTAAACCTCTCCCTCAAACAACAGCATGTGTCTTTTGAAAAGGACACATTGAATAATGTAACCCAAGATAAACTACTCCAGAAAAATAAAATAGAGGATGGGCACAGTTGGAAAGACTCTGTTGGATCAAGGATGTATCGGGGCTAAGAAACAACACCCTTCTGTTTATGGATGATGCATTCCCAAGATAATTTTAAAATTATATCCAGTGAGAGAGAGAGAGTATCTATATATCTAAATAAACATGTATAAAATTGTAAATTATATTAAAAAATGAGAGAGAGAGAAAGACAGCAAAAGAAAAAACAACTCAGTGAAATGTTAAACAAGATATCAGTAGATATAATAACTAATTTAATACAAAATGTTTAGTCATTAATTTATGAAACACACACACAAATATACATGCATGCATGCATACATACATACATACATACATACATACATACATACACACATATACACATACACACACACACATGCATGAATGTGTGCAGACACACACACACACATATATATTAGGTTATTAGTACCAAATGTTGCCTTGGATCATGTTTCTTCACAGTTGGCATAACCCTGTTTCTTCTTGGGGACCTATTCAGCGGAAATTGAAATATAATCCCATTTCAAATACCTTTTCTTGAAAAAGAATAAACATTTAAACAGACATTTTTAATAACAATGTTTTCATTTCCTTTTACTTTTCTTTTTTCCTCTTTTTTTCGGGGGTTTTTTTCTTCTTGCCTTGCCACCACCACCACCACCATCAAATTTCTCCAGCAACCAACCATTAAAGATCTCATTGTCTTTGGCATCAGTATTGCATCGGGGATGGACTATTTATCTGGTTTAAAGTTTGTCCATAGAGATCTCGCAGCACGGAATTGTATGTAAGTATTCATTTCACTGTAATGGTGTTACAACTTCAGTTTTAGTTCTCAGCTTTGATCTTTTTCATTTCCTGTCAGTTTATTTGTTTTGTTTATTTTCATTTTATTTTTTGTCCTTTTGCGTTAATTACTAATTAGTAATTCTTTACTAAAATTAAAAATATTTTAACGCTTCTTTAACACAGACTTAATATAGAGAAGACTTGGTGTGTTTTTTGGCCTTCACAAATAAATAGGTTATTTGTTTTATTCATGGGATTTAATCTAGTTTGTATTTTTTTGATTTTGTTTTAGATTAAAAGGGAGAAAAAACAATTATATTTCTAATTTTTAATTTTTAATTTCATCTGATTTAAGCAAATTTGCATACTCATGCATTTCTACATGTTCTCAAATTCCATTCTTTGGTTTAGTTGCTAATTAATGGTTTTCCCATTAATTAAAATGATGCATGTTTTCTAAACAGGATATAGCATTTAGAACAATACCCATTTACTAATACTTCACCACAATAATATGTGGTAGTTTCTCAAGTCCAAGCAAAACAGTTCTGTAATTTCTGGCCGAACAACTTGCACAAATATGTTTATAATGAACAAATGTTGGTGCTGCCCACTCTCTACATCAAATCGACATTGCCTATACAGATGTGTGGTGTACCACACTTCATAAGCCAAAGTGATTTCAGTATAATATGAGATGAAGTATTTTACTCAAGAACTCAGTGCACAGTCCTGACCAGGAATTGAACCCATGATCTCACAATTGTGAGAGCAACTCCCTAACCACTAGGCCATGCATCCTCTGAAGCCAAGATATCCAGACTGTAAAACTCAATCTCAGTTCGCCTCTTTCATCATAAATATCAATTACATTTATACAAGGCCTCTATTTTATAGGAAAGGAGTTCAGTCAGTTGATTCAATCTAGTTTCGTGCTTGATATTTATTGTATCAATCTCTGAGTGGTGAGCCAAATGAAGGAGTCTCTAAGCCAGTGTTTCTCAACCAGGGTTCCCTGGAACCCTAGGGTTCTACAAAAGGTTCCTAGGGGTTCCACAAGAAAGAGTAAGATAAGATAATGTTAATTGTGTGATCATAATATTACTATACATGCACAACATACCCATGCTAGTAGGGAAAGCAGACATTAAACAATGATGATGTAATATTGTAATATAGACATCATCTAGGAAGACAGGGGAGAGATGGTAAAGCATGACCTTCGAACATTGGGCCTCACAGAGGCAATAACAGGAGACCAAAACCTTTGGAGATATGCTGTGATTGAGAAGACCCAGCAACTAAAGTGAGATTGCAGCTATGTATGTCCAACCCAGTTAAGAGTACCTCTGATACACCGTGCGATATATGCTTGAGAAGACCTGTTGAGTCAAGTAAAACCAATATCGTAGCTGTGGCCAGTGCCCCACTGACTGGCTCCCATGCTGGTGGCATGTAAAAAGCACCATCTGAATGCAGTCGATGTGTATTTTACGTGCCACCTGCACAGGAGCCAGTCCAGTGGCACTGGCAACAATCTCGCTCGAATGACTTTTCACGTGCCAGGTAACGATCACGCTCGAACGATGCTCTTAGCGCTCCACTGGTACAGGTGCCATCACAATTTAACTTTTGCTTGCCCCAAAAAATAAAAATATGCTGATAGAGAGGAAATGCAAACATCAATCTCAGTGAGATCAGAACAAAATAAATATATAAATAAAATAACATGATTAAATACCAGGATACATTTAGTCTAACATTTCCCCATCTATGTCACTTCATTGCTTTAATTAAGGCCAAGTATGTTTTACATAGAATTGATACTGAATATTATTTTCTTTTTAGGCTTGATGAAAAACTTGTGGTAAAAGTTGCAGATTTTGGTCTTTCTCGAGATATTTATGAACGAGACTACTACAGCAGTGATAATAAGAAATCAAAACTTCCCGTAAAATGGATGGCGCTAGAAAGTTTGGAAACAGGAAACTATAACATAAAAACAGATGTTGTAAGTAATTTCTGGCTTTTTTTTTATGTTCATTTTGATTTTTATGGTATTTATTGATTTATTTATTTATTTTGTACTCTTTACATTTATTTTCCCCATCATAAAGTTGATGGCAGAGTTTTCAAAACATATGATATATGCATATTGTTAAGCCAGTAGATTTTGCAACAAGATAACCTATCTACCAACAATAACTCAACCATTAGGTAGGAATGGAACTCAGGTGAGATGTTAATGCTTTGTTGAAAGGTATTTGTGCCTCATATGAAGTGATCTAGAAACAAGTAAGAGCCATGAATGCTATTCTCAGAAACCTAAGTTTATTCTTAAGTGTTTCTCATTCCAAATTAATATTGGCTTCAAATTTTGGCATAAGGCTTGTAATTTCAGGGGAAGGGTTAAGTCAATTATATCAACCCCAGTGCTCAACTGGTACTTATTTTATTGACCCTGAAAGGATGAAAGACAAAGTTGTCCTCTGCAGAATTTGAACACAGAACCTAATGACAGATAAAACACTGCTAAGCATTTTACCTGATATGATAACAATTCTGCCAGCCTTCCACCCTCATTCCAAATTAATATTGATTTGTCACACTGGTACCAGACTAAAAATTTGAATTAATAATTTCAATAATCCTAATAATTGATACTTAGATTACCAATCTCTGAAGATGAAAATCAAAGATCAATTTTAAAAAGATTTAAACTCAGTAAATAGAAGAAAAAAAACGCTAAATACTGTGAGGAATTTAATATGGCCCTGTTAAGTTATTCATTTAGTAATGCTGAATTGCTTTATTTCTTGCAAAAAAACATTTGAAATTTTCCCACAGCATGTGGGACACCAAACTAGGTCATGATCTGCTTTCAGATGCATGCATTGCTAGACATGACAACAGTAAAGCTACTTCAGTTGAAAAACTCTGAAAAATCACAACTGAATCCAGATATGTTTGTTAAAAACTATGATCTTTGCACCTTGGTCAGATATCCTGATCTTTCAGGGTAATAAATCAATAAATATTACATGATTTTGAGGCTCACTAAATTAACCCATTAGCATTTAAACTAGCCTAAAATATTCTACCGGTTTTATTTTCAAACTGACCAAATCTCTCTCATACCTACCCTCCAATGTCATTCTAAAAGTAAGCAGTCACATATAAAAACCTCAAAGCTACAATTAACTGTTATTTCCCATTTGCTTACCCCTAGAAAGTATGAAAAAATGACTAATATTTGCCTCAAAATTTGCTTTTGTTATATCTATTCAAACCCCAAAGAATCCCTCTCAACACATGGTTATAATGCTCTCCCACTACTTTCACTCATGATCAGAGATGCACATATTGTTGACCAGTAAGAGACATGCTCAAGTGATTATGGTCAAGCAACTGACAAGCAAATCTGTGGTATTGAGCAGAATATTTGCTACAACAGTATTTCTGCTTCAGCAACTCAGAACTGATTCTGCCTGAAATGTAATGGAAAATAGGTCAGTTTCAAAACATTGATGTCCAAGTCACAAAAGCAAAGTTTGAAGGGAATAGTGGTCATTTTCTTTGATTTCTAGATAGAAGCAGATAGGAAATAACACTGACCAAAGACAAAAAGAAAAAAAATTTTGGTTTCACAGTGTAATAATTGATAACTGAATTCATGCCAGTACAAAATGCTAAACAAAGCACCCTCTTACTTAAGAAGGTGGGCTGAAAAGTTCATAGACTGATTATGAAAGTGTGATGCAAGAACTGTGAAATCTTGCATGCATTAATTTCAGTTCTTTTTATTAATAACTACATTGTATCTTTCCAAATAAACTGATGTCTGTCTGTTCAAAAAAAACTTCAAAAGTAACTAGTAGCAACTTTTCTTGAAAATGAACAAAATTTGGCATTGTAGTGTTATCTAGTACCTGGAGAAAAAAAAGTTTAGCCCCCAACAGCATTCATGCTGACATGGTTGCTACTTTAGGGGATGATGCTCCAGCTTTTCAATAGTGCAAAAGTGGGTAGCTGAAATTAGGAGAAGAAAGGCAGTCTTGAAGATGACCCAAGGTCTGGATGTCCTGTAACTACCACCACCAAGGAAAACATTGATCATGTTCACCACATGGTGATGAATGACAGGCAATTGACAATAAATCCAATAGTCAATGCTATTAGCATATCCCGTGAAAGAGTTGAGAATATTCTGCCCGATGAACATGGCATGACAAAGGTTTTTACTTGATGGGTCCCATGTCTTCTGACACCTGATCAAAAGTGCACCACGCTGATCACACCACAGGAAAATCTGACATTGTCTGAGGCAGATCCAGCCGGTTTTCTTGAACATTTCCTAACCCAGAATGAGTGTTCATCACTTTGAGTCAGAGACAAAGGGACAATCCATGCTGTGGAAACACCCCTCATCACCTACTCCAAGGTCATTTCATCTGCAGGGAAGGTGATGACCTCAGTTTTTTAGGATGCAAAAGGCATCTTCAAAAGAGCCACACCATCAATGTGGCAGTTACAAAAGGCTATCAAGACCAAATGTTCAGGAAACTGATGAAAGGGGTTCTGTTTCATCAGGAGAATGCTCCAGTATACAAGCCTTTGGGTTTGATAGTTACTATGCATGACTGTGGTTTTGAACTGGTTGCTCACCTTCCCTATTCTCTTGATTTGGCTCCATCTATCATCTGTTTCCCAATCTGAAAAAATACTTGGCTGGGAACCAGTATCAGAGTGATGATAATGTCATATCTGTTGCTGATGACTTTTTTGAGCAACAGGATGAAAGCTTCTTCACCAATGGGATCTAAGCACTGCAGCACCAATAGAAGAAATGTGTGGACCACAAGTGGGGCTATATTGAAAAACAAACATCAGTTGGTCACGTTCCATGAGAGTATCTTGGTCAACCTATTAACTTTTCAGTCAGCATTTGTATAGACAGTTTTGTTCCTTTTTACCAATATTAATGTCAAAATATTAAATATGATTTATTTTCTCTTCTTTCATCTTTCATCACACATCTACACTTATATGAGATTTAATTATATGCATATAATCTCTATTTCAGTGGTCATATGGTGTAGTTTTGTGGGAGTTGTTCACCCGAGGAGTAAACCCCTATCCAACTGTTGATAATTGGGACATGCCCAAGTTCTTAAAATCTGGCCGCAGAATGGACAAACCAGACTATTGTCCTAGTAAAACGTAAGTAAAAACTGAGTAATATGCTGTATTTAATGTTCAAATTTTGTTTTTGTGCATGCGTGTTTGTGTGTGTGAACAACTAAGTGCTTTCTAGGTATCTGCATGGATTTATTAATCCATATAACCTGTTATACATATATTACTGTTCCATGGTCTATCTGTGTGTGTGTGTGTGTTTAGCTTACTATTGCATGGTAAAATTTATACACACACAGATAGATAAATGGAGAGATGGACAGACAGGGAGACAGACATGCACACACACAGCAGAGGTAGCAACAGTGTTATTGTCTATCATAGGCATTCTTTGATCTGAAAAGACAGTGGGTCTGCACCAAGAGAGGTTACTGACCTGGGTGAAAGTGCATTTCCTCTAGCTGACACCAGAAAGAAAATGGAATATACAGGAAACTTTATTCATCACAACAACCATTTCAACACATCCTGCATCACTCTCTCATGGGTGGGAAACTATACAATTAATTTTGGTGCATCCTACAGTGCAGAAGTATCTCATCAGGTGATGCAATAATAACGTACTTTGTTTACATAAATAGCGTTTCATTTGTTCAGATTCACTAGAGCATGTTCTTAGTAATCATACTACTAGGCACATGCTCAACACATAAATTTTAAATTTTAACTTATATATATTATATATACAGATATAGATATATGTGTGTATATATATATGTGTGTGTGTGTACATTTTTTCACCTTTCTTTTCAGGTATGAAATCATGTTACGGTGCTGGCAGGTAGACCAAAACTTAAGGCCTGATTTTGCAACTATAGTAGAAGAACTTACTGAATTAAGTCAAATTGAAAAACATGGAGACATTGCCATCAGTCAAATAATGTGCTATGAGAATGTAAATTTTGCTTTGAATAACAACATCAAACCAACAGTTGTATGATTGGAACTAAGACAATCAAAATATAACTCTCAACCAGAACATGTGATCTTCTGAAGTCATAAACCCTTATTTTTTCCCCTCAAGGACAGTAAAATGCCTTTTGATATTATTTTAACCAAGCAGTATTTTGGGGGGTTTTTTAACGAACATAAAAAATTTGGTGGTTTTAATTATTGAATGGCTCTTAAATATACATCCCTGAATAGAGATTCTATGAAATTTGTTCCCTTACAAATTATCATCTAGGATCCTTTTCAACAATGTATGTGTGTGTGTGAGAGAGAGAGAGTATGTGTGTATTAGTAATGTCGACCACATCTACTGATCTTATTTTCTTCCCACAAGATCTGAAGTGTGTGTGTGTGTGTGTGTTGTAGGTATGTGCATGAATATTTGTTTGCGTGTGAATGTTCTTTTTTTTTATTTAGACTGGGAAGAAAGAGGGTTTTCTATGACCATAGTTTTTGTATATCCACCCACCTAGACTAGAAATGTAGACACCCAGCTTTAACTTCTGTAGATTGATATCTATAGAGAGTTTCAGAGGGCTGCAGTTCTGGGAAGATAAGTAATAGGCAAATTGTTTGTTACATGATCTAGAAAGTGAGATACAGTAGAAGGTGATACAAAGAGGAAGGACTGATTCATCAGGTGCTCTGTTTCTCAGTAGCTACTTTCTCAGTGGCAGGATTACAAAGAAAAATTAGAAGAGATTTAAAACATAGTCAAATAACTCATGGTACCAAGTTCAAATCTTGCTTGTGGTAAAATTTGCCTTCTGTCATTTTCTAAAAAGAACCAAATTATATGATTTGTTCATCAGAGCAGTACATCCATGATCTGAATAGTTTAAGATAACTGAGACATAAATGGGACAGCTATGATATGTAATGTTTGTGTATTTAAAAGAGGATTTTATTCCTTCGTACCCCCCACTTTTTTTTTTTTTTTTTTTTTAATCAAATCTGCTTTCTAAACAAATTGGTTGCTTGTTTTACCACCAGGTCACATGTCTTGAATTCAAACCCACTGCAGTTATTTTGTTTTATAACTGAAATGATTTCTAATTCTATGCACTTGAAATATTGTCAAGAATAATTAGATTCTTTTTGGAATGTTATGTATGACAGCCTGGCATTTTTATCTTGCAATGAAACTGGACTTAAACATTGTTCCTCATGAAGGATTTTGATGACAAAGTAATATGAAGGAAAGTTGTTTGTTAAACTGTGTTAGCAAAAATTATAACTGTCTTTATTCAGTTAACTATTTCTCTATATAACATAAGTGCCTTTTTTATCTTAATATAATAAGGTGATGAAGATGTTTTAGTTTCTACTTATAACATAATTGTCTTTCTGCTTTAATATAGTAATGTGATAGAAACAGTCAAGCTAGCAGAATGCCAGACTGGATTTTTGACCATAACTGTTCTTTGTTCAAATCCTGACAATCACATATGCCTTTCAGTCTTTGGATTCCTGCTTTTAGATCCCTGGTAATAATCAGTCATAATAATGCAGTTTAGCCTCTATGAGTAAAAGTAAAGTTGCTTTCGGGGTTTTTTTAATGCTTGAATGTGAAAAAGACATAACATGAGAGAGCTGTCAATCTCCTTGACTGACCAAGGAGTAAAGATCTACAGACTATAGTTGGCTCACTTCAACCGATTTATGTTCCCACTGCCTTGACAAAAGTTATCAATATGAGTGGAAAAACTTTTAAATGTTTTAAAGTTTAAAGTGTGATACAGTGTTTTGAAAAATATATTTTACTTAAATTTTGATCTTTTGGACATTAACTGACACTCAATGATTTTTTTCTTCCTTGCGAATTATCCGATCCTTCAACAAAGTGAATATAAACTATTTCTCAACTCCAACATATACATCATCACTATAAGCACCACCATCATAACCATCACTCCTTTATAACCACTGCTACCATCATCACTATCACCACTACCAATGTCATTAGTCTAATTAATACTATCACCTCCACTACTACTCTGTGTAAAACCAAAGGATGTCATAATGATATTAAGTTGTTACATGTATATTGAACAACAGACCTATGATCAAAAGCGTTCCATCAGTGACGAACCGTTTTCCTTCCCTACCCCAAGTTCCATGTTTCAAGGACAAATTTATCCCAAGTATTTTGCAATACAGTAGGGTATGATTTGAGAGAAATATACCTGTTATTTCTTGCAGATTAAGTAACAGCAGACTCGTCTATTTTGTATTGGTTCGTCGAAATAGAGTTCTTTCCCTTTAATATCCCTTACCCTTTTTCTTTTTTTGTCTCCTTAATTATTATTACTCATTGTAGAAAAAAGAATTCATATGAGGAGATTGATGGTTAGTAGGCTTGGTGGAACACCAGAAAAAACTAACTTTCCATATTAAGTTATGTTTCCATGTTCAAATCTCACTAAAGCATTTATTCTTCTGGGGTTGAAATAAATACCATCAAGAACTGAGTGTCAATTCTGTCCACTACTTCACCCCTTCAATAAAATTTGGTGAATTTGTGACAATCTAGAAATCCTGATTGATAGAATCTGTTGTACTATGGACAAAATACCTTCCAGTATTATTCAGTATTGCCCTTATGCAATTTGAGTTCAAATCATACCAAGGGTGATTTGACTTTTTATCTTTCCAGGTTAGTGAAAATTAATACAAGTAGTGGTGGGACTGGTTGAGTCAACAGAGTGCTCTCCCACAAATGTGTCACCTGGCACCATTGTTAGAAATTGTTGTTGTCTCTTGTTGTTTTATTCATTTCAACTAATTGTTTGAATTCACATGCTGTGTCATTAACTGGAGTCATGGGGTAAATGAAATTATGACTAGATTGTTACAGATGACATATGTAAGAAATAAGAAAACAATTTGATATACCCTTGATAAACACATGAAGGTCATACCTTTCCATTTCTCCTCTCTTTCAGTTCTAATAATTGATTTTCATGGTATTGCAAAAAAAAAAATGCAAAAACAAAATAGGCCTTTAGAGATTTGTTACCAGCTGCTATCATCCGAAAGAAAATTTTCTTTATCAAAACAGCGTCAAAAACTTCCAGGACTTCATCATCATCATCATCATCGTTTAACGTCCGCTTTCCATGCTAGCATGGGTTGGACGATTTGACTGAGGACTGGCAAACCAGATGGCTACACCAGGCTCCAATCTGATTTGGCAGAGTTTCTACAGCTGGATGCCCTTCCTAACGCCAACCACTCTGAGAGTATAGTGGGTGCTTTTACGTGCCACCAGCACGAAGGCCAGTCAGGCAGTACTGGCAACGGCCATGCTCAAAATGGTGTATTTTATATGCCACCTGCACAGGAGCCAGTCCAGCGGCACTGGCAACGATCTCGCTCGAATGTTTTTCCACGTGCCTGCCAGGTGATGCTGGTAACAAATGCCAGGATGGTGATGCTGGTAACAATCACGCACCTGTACCATTCGAAATATTGTGTACAACTCATTGCCTTGACACCGTAAGCTTACTGAAGCATGTTCAATGTCTCCGTTGCAGACTTTCCAAGTTTAACACAAAATTTCATATTGATTCTTTGTTCCAACTTCCTGTCCATGACAAAAATCACAGACTATACCATAAACGTGATCACAAAAATAAATTCCACAATTCGCAAAATAAACACAGTGATGTCACTCAGCACACTGACTCTTGGAGGTCACTGCTAGCGCTTACTGCACATGCAACCATGTGCTGCCATCTGTTGGCATGCTACAGAACTAATCCGGAAACTTCTTGATACCACCTTATATACATATATAAATACTCATCGCCCACATCATCATCATTAACATCATCATTATTATCATTATTGTTAAAAGCTGATAGACTTGATTCATTGTGAGAGACATCATTCAAATGTAATATAATTTAGACATTAAAAGATAAAGTAATAACATCTCACTGAATCCAATATCAAAAGATGAGCTGTTAAAACAGATACAAATGTAGGTTTACTTGCCTAGTTCCAATTCTCCATTTGGAGAATCATTATGCTTCTCTTCATGACTTCAATGAAGAATGTTTCTAATAATAATAATTTTTTTTTTTTTTAACATTATTACATGAAAAGAAATTTTCCAAAGGTCTCTCAGTTAACAAATGAATTTTAGAACTTTTTCTTTTTTTCTTTGTTTTTTTGTAAATATTTTCACCATGAATTGTGTTGTTGAATGGTTTGCTCAGATGAAGCAACTGTAAAGAAGCTCCCTCACTGATTCGTTGTGCTTGTTTTTCTTGGTTGCTATGAATATGAGGAAGGCTAACAAAATTATTTGTTGTTGAGTTTTTTTTTTATATGTGTATATATATATATAGTTTTAGGAAAAAGAACCAAGGTTCATGAACTCATCGATGAAAATCCCTAAAACTATATATATATATATTTAATACTGTGAAACTTAATTTAATTTTAATTTTTAGTAAATTGATTTTAATTGAGTTTTTACCTGTAATTTTGGATTTTTATCCCTAATATTATTATATATATATATATATATATATATATATATATATATATATTATATATATTCCTCAAGGACCTAAAACATATCAGCAAGTCATTGAAGTTCAAGTATCAGTAAATTATGCAGCTTAGAAGCTGTTTCTGTGTTTTAGGTAATGCCTTGTGATAATACAGAGGACCGATATAGGGAATATATGAAACACCATGTTATAATTCTAACCATGATTCTATGTTGATGCAAAGTTTTTTAAAAAATGGTTAGGGTTAAACTTTATTTTTTAAATGCTGATTTGAAATCAAAATTTGTTTACAATTTTATAAATTTTGCATGTTTTTAGAGAATTAATCATGAAATTAAACTAGAAATTAAAAACACTTTTTTTTTTTAGAAAATATGAAAATTATATTTCTTTTTTCTTTTTTGCATAAATAAGGAAGAAGGATGTCAGTGTTCATATCCTTTGCAGACCCTTAAAAACCAAAGCTGATGAGATTGATGAGGTTTAGTTTGGACACCTTAAATCAATTTTTGTTTTCTATTCTTAGGTATTATCTTCTTTCTGTAGGTCAAGGATTTCCATTTGAGTAATCCAAGATCCATGATTTACTACAGGTGCAATTATGTACATGGTGGGGTTCCAATCGCTTCAATGGAGGATGGCCACAAGTTTTTATTCAATTGAAAGAGTACTCTGAATCCACCATTCCTTTTGCTATTATGCCTTCTCAGTCATTAATCCTATTTAGTTCTTCTGCCCCATCTGCCATCTCAATCTTCATGCAGCTAAGGGGTGGTGTCCCCTATATAACTATCCTTATGAGATTACTGATACCCTCAACTTAGCTTTGATCAGTAGCTGATGTGAGGTACCATGGTATGGCAGAGTGTATACCACACACTTCTGAGAGCCATAAATGAAACCTGTGTAGTAGTAGGGGACCAGTGCTTCTATCCACACCTGAAGTTGTGTGACTGACAAGCTTACAAGGGAACTACTCCTTTAGCAATACACCAAACAGCATGTCAGTATCTGTAGAAGAAAGAAGAAATTTTAGAGGGTTTGGTAAAACTGTTGGTGCAAAGACTGAGATGGGAATCAGTGTAGATTATGAGAGGAGAAGAGTTGGGTGTGCCTATATGGAGATGGTATGCAACTACCTACTTCAAAATATCATCTCAGAAATCCTAAATTGTATATTTTTGTTCTTTATATGTATGTATGCGTACATATCAACTAACCCCTTCCCTGAAAATTTTAGGCCTAAAATTGTGTAAATAATATTTATTATGATAATTACTATTTGCACAGTTTCATTGCAAAAAAATAAACTCGTAATTAAGGTCTGCTTAAACTGAATTATTAGCAAAGGTGTCTGTTAACTCATCATCACAATCTTGCTTTAACTTCAACACAGTCTCAAAGGATAAAACCCTTTTTTTTTTTTTTGTTAATCTACCTAACTATTAAGACACTGCAAAAGTTGTCTATACAAAAAAAAAAGTTAGAAAATAGTAGGAAATGATAAAGTTATACAAAAAAAAAAAATTATTTTTATGTCTTTAATAGCAGAAATATTTATATAGTTATTTTCAATTGTTGACAATGATTCTTCCTGGATTACATGGGAAAGTATTACAGAGATGAAATTTTATATACGATATCAAAATGTAAATGTAAAAAAAAATATTAAAAATAAAGAAAGCATTTGCTTATTAAAATAAATAAGAAATGAAAAAAATTCTCATTTACTATCCCATCATCATCCCATTACCTTGGTAATGAGAAAATGGGTTCTTGAAATGAAATGTACTGTTTAAATTGAACCCCTGTATCCCCAAAACAAAATTTTATTGTATTTTTGATAATAAATATGAAGTTTATTTAATGTTTTTGTCTTTTTGTTTATTTTTCTATGCGAGCATGTTTGGACAGTCTTACCTGTTGTGTCTGTTATCAATTATTGTTGTAGATGTCTTTTTTGACTAGAGACCCCCTGCTTTACTGCATGGACTGGATTGATCATGCGGCAAGTACTAGAATAGTTACCTACAACTAGACTAAAGTGTCAAATCTACATAGTCTTGACTTGGGGGGGGGTCTTCTCTATTTCTGAAAAGGCATGTCTTTCAAATAATGTTGCCAAGACATTCACAGTGTCAGTCTAAGGATGCTGATGTGAATAAAGATTGTCGTCATCATCATGTTGAGGTAAGAAGATTTAGTTTAGGGAGTCCATGGTGGTTGTAGTATAGCATGACTGTGCACAAAGGTTGTTCTCATTATGTAGTTAGGGAGAAGAAGCTTAGACAAGAAGTCTGAGATGGCTGGGAATAAGGTAGATATACTGACTTCAAGCTCTATAGATATATTTTGCCTACCATGTCCATATGTTAATAATTTCTAAATAAAATATACATCCAAAATAATCTCAAAATCCTCTAAAATTCAACACACACCCTTCTGTACTACATTATGAGGTGATGAGGGGTGTTTTTTTTTAAACCCTTTAGCATTTAAACAGGCCACATAAGTACCAGTAGAGCACTGGGATCAATGTAATTGACTTACCCCTCCCCCCGAAATTGCTGGCTTTGTGCCAAAATTTGAAGCCATTATTATTATTGCTCCTCAACCACATGGTTCCAGGTTCAGTCCCACTGCATGGCACCTTATATAGCCTCGGGCCAACCAAAGTCTTGTGAGTAAACAAAACTGAAAGAAGTCCATCGCACTAGACACAAGGCCTTGTAAATTTTGGCAGGGAAGGGGGCTTGTCAATTACATCGACCCCATTGTGTAACTGGTACTCATTTAATCAACCCTGAAAGGATGAAAGGCTAAGTCGACACTGGCAGAATTTGAACTCAGAACATAGCAGGAGATGAAATATCACTAAGCATTTTGTCCGGCGTGCTAACGATTCTGCCAACTCACCACTCTAATAATAATAATAATCCTTTCTACTATAGTCACAAGGCCTGAAATTTTGGGGGAGGGGACTAGTCAATTACATTGACCCCAGTGTTTCACTGGTACTTAATTTATTGACCCCAAAGGGATGAAAAGCAAAGTTGACCACGGCAGAATTTGAACTCAGAACGTAGTGATGAGCAAAATATCACTAAGCATTTCGTCCAACATGCTAACAACTTTGTCAGCTCACCACCTTCTTAATAATAATCCTCTCTACTATAGGCACAAGGCCTGAAATTTGAGGGAAGGGTATAGTCGATTACATTGCCTCCATTACTGAACTGGTACTTATTTTACCAACCCTGAAAGGATGAAAGGCAAAGTCGACCTCAGCAGAATTTGAACTCAAAACATTGCGGCAGACGAAATATCACTAAGCATTTCGTCCGGTGGGCTAACGATTCTGCCAGCTTGCCCCCTAAAAAATAATAATAAGCCTTTAATAATCCTTCCTACTATAGTTATAAATCCTGAAATTTTGTGGGAGGGTGCTAGTCGATTTCATCTGCCCCAGTGTTTCACTGGTACTTAATTTATCGACCCCGAAAGAACGAAAGGCAAAGTCAACCTCGATGGAATTTGAACTTAGAACACAAAAATAGATGAAATACTGCTAAGCATTTCGTCCAGCATGCTAACAACTCTGCCAGTTCACCACCTTCTTAACAATAATGATGATGATAATTTCCTACATCGGTAAACGGCTAGAGATTTCAATGATACTATATTTTATCGACTCTACAAGAATGATCTCAACAGGACATGAATTTAGAATGTAAAAAAGGCCATCACTAGATATACTACGAAGTCTATTGTTACTTAGGAACACATTTAGATTATTTTCTCTTCGTAATTTTGTTCAATTGATTGAATAGAAAAAAAAAACAGTATATTTCCAGCTTAAACTCTTACTTATGTAATAGGCACTGAGATTTGTCACTTGTTGGGGCAAAAACTTGAGACGAGTTAAAAGTATTGTGTAAGGGAAATAACTCTTAGAATATTGTAGAGTTATTTTTCAAACTTTTTCATATTACAGTCGTCGTTAAAAAGTCTAACAAAAATGTGATGAGGAAACGATAACATTAGTTCAATGACTAATATTATTTTGATTTTTTCAGAAAATTCAACTCCAGTCATGTTTATGTTTATTAGCCTTCATCTACGAAGAATAAACTTCATATTTGCCAAAGAAGTAAATGTGAAAAATTAGATATTTTAAAGAAAAAAATTAGTGACATTAATTGCTCAGAGATGCCATCAACACAAAAGAAAAACCCAAAAACCCCATTAATTTAGTTAGTGTTAGAACATCTAATGTAGAAAGTATATGAAATTCGGTTAGAAATAATTATGGACTGAGACGAAAAAGATTATCACCTAGCTTAGGTCAAAGCAGAAAAGAAAGGGTTTGCCAAAGTCCTATAGTGTGAAGATCAAAGACTTGAAGTGTTCCAGATTGCTAGACAGTGTGTCAGTGAGAATCGAGATATTGTAGGAGAGAAGTGTATTTGGAATGATAATGGCATGCTTGCACTTAGTGATGTGGACAAGAAAGACGTGTGGAAAAGTTATTATGCAAGACTGCTGAATGTAGAGAATGAATGGGACAAAGAAAGTCTCCCTCATGTGAACCCAACAGAGGGACCAACTACGAAGAATAAACTTCATATTTGCCAAATACCCTGATGGCTCATTAGATGTAGTAGGTAATTTCTGCTATCTAGGGGACCAAATTAATAGTCAGGGAGGATGCACGGAGTACGTAATAGCTAGAATAAGAATAGGATGGAAGAAATTAAATCTGAATTTTGGATTCATTAATCCTTGGAAAACTTTACAAAAATATTACAGAGGTTCCAACTTTGATTAATTTTTAGTACAATCAGAAAACAGGAATCAGAAACTAGCATTTTCTGTGTTATACTTGTCAATCAAAAAATGACAAAATAACACAAGCACAAAATGATAACACTCATCAAAACTGGTGGTGGTGGTGGTGGTAGTGGTGGTTGGGTTGATAAAAATTTTAAACTACAGCTTTGCTTGTTACTATGGAAACAGACACCAATGTGAGATTTACAGTCGTGTATAATGGTGGCTTTTGATTGGCTAAAATTACCCAAAATTTGCAAACTATTAACTTTATTGAGTGACTTATGACAAAAATGAATTTCATTTTCATAATTAGCTCACAAAACCTAATCAGTGTCTCAAATTTGATAACAATAAGAACAAAATTGTAAAAAAAAAAATGCAAGATCTGTTACAGCAACCGAAAAGATCCGTTCTTTAAATGTAATCTACACACCTACTTTTTGTTCCTCTATCCCTATTCTCTCTCTCATATTCACCTTGTACCTTAAAAGTACACTCTCTCTCTCCCTGCTCAGTAGAAGGATTTTGTCTTGCAAGTACTTGGTGACCTCATGAGTGCTGGTGCCACAAAAAAAAGCACCCAGTTCACTTTGTAAAGTGGTTGGCATTTGGAAGGGCATTCAGCTTTAGAAACCTATGTCAAAGCAGACATTGAAACTCAGTGCAGCTTTCAAACTTTGTTGGTTCCTGTGGAACCATTCAACCCATGGCAGCATGGAAAAATGGACATTAAACGATGTGATAATGATAACAATATTTTAACATTATGGCTGCACAAGGCAACACTTGTAATGGTGATTATATTTATTGTCTGGAAGAAGATACAAGAAATTTTGCTGCTATTACTAATTTAATTAAACAAAGAAATCTCACATAAAATGAATATATTTATGTGTCGAATGCAAGGGGACAAATGAATATTTGGTGCAGGATGTCAACTAACAAAAAAAGTCAATAATTTAGCATCAATGACAATAGCCTTCAAATTTCTGAACAGAGAGAATTGCAAATACCTTCTTGAAGTATTTTCTTCTATGGTTTTATGGTAATGGTAAGCTGTACTATAACCTTCATTAATATTCTATATCCAACATCGTAGAGGAAAATTAAGGGTAAGTAGTAGAACTGAAGTCAAGAGTTTGCAGTAGAAATTTCACCAAAGCCAGTGTAACTAAATGCAATGCTTCTTTGATGAGATTACAAAGGAAAGTAAATATGTTTGTGTGTGTATGCATCCCCAGCCAAATTTTTGTAAATCTACAAGGGGGTACTGAAAAGTTCCTGGCTTTAAGGGTATCGCAAAGGGTCTGGTTGGAGGCCTAACCACCCAAGTTCTTTTACAGGCCTTAGAAAAACTGAAGGACTGGCGCAATAAGTGTATGAATCTGAGAGGGGAATGCATTGAATAAAATCATAATTAACTCATCTTCCTGTATTTTCTTTTATAGGAACTTTTCAGCACCCCCTCATATATGAATACCAGGAAAAGCCAGGAACTTTTCAGCACTCCCTCATATACGAATACCATCTCAATGACTAACTGCTAGCATAATTTTACATCATTGTTGGTGTCTCTTACTCCTAATTAATGATTACAGTGATTATTAAATTGAAAATAAGTTATAAAAGAATACAGCAGAATTTAAGAATGATGTTGAATAGTTTTCTTCACACCTATTATGCAACAGAATCCAAGCAGATCAGGTCGGGCATGGGGGTATGCACTATTGCAGCATGTTGCTGCATCTACCATTTATTAGTATTTGCTTGAGTCATTCTGGGCAACCTTCCAAACAGCATCTCAGTCAGTCCCCATCTCTGCAAGATACTTCCTCATCCACCTAGACAAGGGAATTCAAGCAAAGAGAGAAGAATCAACCATTGCTTAAATCATCATCATCATCATCGTTTAACGTCCGCTTTCCATGCTAGCATGGGTTGGACGATTTGACTGAGGACTGGTGAACCAGGTGGTTACACCAGGCTCCAATCTGATTTGACAGAGTTTCTACAGCTGGATGCCCTTCCTCACGCCAACCACTCCGAGAGTGTAGTGGGTGCTTTTACATGCCACCAGCACAAAGGCCAGTCAGGCGGTACTGGCAACGGCCACGCTCAAAATGGTGTCTTTTACGGGCCACCTGCATGGGAGCCAGTCCAGCGGCACTGGCAATGATCTCACTCGAATGTCCTTACACGTGCCAGGGCACAGATGCCATCACAATTTCGCCCTTGCCCGCCCCAACAGTAGCAAAAATGGACCACTGAAACATGATGCAAATTTTAATGTTTGTCATATATTACATTACAATATTGGTAGCTAATCATCACTCGTGTACAAGCATGGCTTGGTGGTATGTACTATGCTTTTGCTAATTGCCTTACATACATAAGTTATCACAAGCAAACACAGACATTTTCTCACCACCATCACCACTACCCACTATGACTCAACAGCATCCAGGATGTGACAAGTGGAGGAAGAGAGGGCTACACCAGTATCCAGTCAATATTCATTACAAATGAGCAGGTTGTATGAAATTAAGTGCTTTGCTCAAGAGCACACCAAACGTGAGTACTGACATTTCTACATTAGTACTTTCCTTGGTAGCAGATCTTGTTGCACCTTGGCCAGCACAAAATAGGTCAGCTTGGTCAATGGTGAGAGGTCCTTAAAAACAAAGCCAGAACTGCATTATTATTCTTCATGAGCACAAAATATATCAGCCTTAATCAGCTGCTGAACCTCTACAGAATACAATTACAGTCCACATTAGAATATTGCTTGCATATTTGTCTCAGTGCTGCTGTCACACATACAAATATCCAAGAATTGTACTGCTATTTCCACCCTATCTATGACCCAAAGGTCAGGATTCACTCACCAACAGACTACAATTATTCTTCTAGTGCAGCTATCACTTCTGACCCTCAGAAGTAGCAAGTAGCTGCACATCATCCCAGCACAAACCTCTCTGTCAATCACCATCTCTTCTGTTATAGTTGATTATTTTCCCTCTCACTCAGTATACAAGGTCTGATCAAAAAGTATTGGGACTGATGCTATACAAAGAAAACTACAACACATCAATTTGGTATTTAATCTTCTTTGAAGTAGTCCCTTTTTGTAGCCACACACTTTATCCAGCATTCCTAGAACTCCTTTTTGGGGATAGCAAGCAGCTGCCTTGTCATATTCTCTTCGATTTCCTTAACGTCTTCATTTCTCTATTTGTTTCTTTCATTGTTCCAAAAAAAGTTCGTCTTCCATGCTTTTGTTTTTTATATTCTCGTTTCTGATTTTGTTCACATTTTTTTTTTATGTCCTGTACCCATATATGCATGTATATATACATATATATGTAGGCATGTACATGTACGTGTCTATATATGCATATATAATATTTATATTATTATATGATTGAACACCACGCATCCACTTCCAAGTAAGTTTTATTTATATATATATACATATATATATGTATATATATATGCACGCAACTTCATCCTCATATACAAATAGGTGTATGTTTACATATATATTAGACATTTATACATATAAATATATGCATACATATACATAAACATATACAAATATACATACTCATACAGGCATACATTCACACTCAACGCATATATGAGTATTCGTATATGTACACATATATATACATATACACCCTCATATCACACACCTACAACCGCAGATATACAAGCATATACATATACATAGAAATATACATAGAAAAGAAGGAGACGCATGCATGAAAGTCACACTTATGCACCTGATATAGTCCTACACTCATATACATACATACACATCTAATATATACATACATATACAATCACACAATTAAAAAGGAAAAAATGAAAAAAATATATATAAAACGATAAAAAATGTTAAGACATATGGAAAGCTTGTACAGGAACATGGTAGAAATACAGATTCTATACATGATCTTGGGTGGCTCAAAACTGTAACAAGTATTTTGTCGTATGTGGACATGATCCAAAAAGTTCAGTTCTTGAATTTAGACATGTAGCAGAGTCCAAGCAACTTTTCCAGATGAGCCATCTTTCCATATCACAAAGACCACACTTACGATTACCATTGGTATAAGGTTTACACCTGGCCAAGATCTTCCAGTAAATCTTATAGCTGACATTATATATATATATATATATATATATATATATATATATATATATACCTATGTATACAATATATATAAATATACATATATATAGACACAGGAGGTTTCTATGTATTGTGAGAATATAGTTGCATGTCTTTTTTATCTTTTATATTTTTCCTACCTGTTAGAGTAACTTCCCTTTCATTCAACGGTTTTTTTTTGGGGGGGGGGGTTATAGCGTCTACTAGCAGAGATACCAGGCATTGCCCATGTTACATGCAATGGAAGAATTAGACTTTTCTGTTATATTTTCTCTAATGAACTGAAATACCTATGATTCGAATTTGATCAAAATTGCAGATGAGAGTTCTTTCCCTCTTTACACACTCTAAAAAAATTCTAATCACAACACATGTATCCCATACTACTGATCTTTATGCGCAGATTCCAAAATTCCAGTCTTATGGAACCTGTTAAAAGGATTTTGCTCCTGGAAAATGGAGGTCATGGAGCTCTAAAGTGTGGGAGTTAAGGCCCCTATTGGGGGTGGGTGTCATAATGTCAACCAGAGAAGTTGAATTGTTGAGAATCTTTTTGACTTGGGTGTTATATGTATTGTTCGAATTTCTTTGAAATAGGAAATATATGTATGTTCACTGGGTTTGTAAAAGAGAGCAAAGCTACAGGAAATCAAAAGACAAATGATCGCAATAAGCAGTCAGCTACCCTACCCTAGTCATTATTACCCTCCAATGTAGAATTCCTCACCATACAGGTGACAGGCACAGCCGTAAGATGCATTACGGATCTATAGTAATTGGAAGAGTGTGACCCAACTGAAATAAACATTAACAACTGTGTGACGTGAGGGCTAAGGGGAAATGAAATTGTCACCTCTGGAGTTTGCAAATGACCACTATACCGATAAGTAACTGGACAGAATAAATTTCCAATCTATAAATGTATTTGAATAAGCAGTCACTCATCAGGGAAGGCCTTGAAATCAATGTTACCACCTGGGGACTATGTGTGACGCAGTGATAATAAAAAGACTCAAAGGAGGTCTGCAAGGAAATAACTTTACTCAACACTTTGCAACTGAATCAGTGGAGGCAACGATGCCTCTCATTTACTTGACAATTTATGCACCACATTGCAGAAATCACAATGTAAATATATCTCAAAGCAAACTCTTACACTGTTATACCATTGAATTACAAATAACGCTCATCTTTTGTGCTCAGGTGACCCTACAGCTTCCAAGAGTACAACTGTATTTGTCTTTGCTTAGATAAAGTGACTAAATTGTTGGTGTTAAGTCCCCATGAAGAGGTCTTTCTAACTACTAAGATGAAATTTTAGAAATATTACTTCATTTGTGTGTAATATCTATGGTTAAAATTTCATCAACAGCAAAAATAGATGAATTTTCATGGGGTTATGGCCCTTATGCATAGAAAATAATTACAAAATTTCGTAAAGATTCAGTACTTTTGACCTACTTTTGGATCATAAAAAAATGACTAAAATTTGGGAGTTAAGGCCCCTATTAGGGGGTCTTAGAATCCTCATGAGAAATGGAAAGTTCGAGAATACATCTTGATGTGTGTCAATTACCCAGTTGAAATTTCATCAACATCGAAAATGTATGAATTTTATGGGGGTTCTGCCCCCTTTAAGCCATCTCAAATTCAAACCAAACATACTGTATTATACCAGCCCTTATGCTCCAAATATCCATTCAGTAATTTTGGTCCATGAAATTGTATGAAACACACGTCATTATCCTTCTCCCTAGGCTTGGATTTTGTGTTCCAAATTTCATTAGGATCGGTGCAGTAGTTTTCGAATGTATAAGTAACACACAAACATACATAAAGACATTGACTTTTAAATAATAGATATGAATATACACATATACATACATGTATGTGTGTGTGTGTGTGTGTGTATTATATATATATATATATATATATACACACACACACACACAAAAAGATAGATTGATTGATACAACTGAGTGAGAAAAGAAAAATATAAGACACTGCCTAGTACTTTTTTTATTTTTGATAAGCCTGGTACTTATTCTATCAGTTTCTTCTTGTCAAACCAGTAAGTTATGGAGATATAAATGAACGAGCAGCAGTTGTGAAGCAGTGATGGGGGAGAAACACAGAGACAAAGACACACACATACACTTACATATATACATACATATGTATACAATTGATTTCTTTCAGTTTCTGTCTACAAAATCCACTCACAAGGCTTTGGTTGGTCTGAGGCTATAGCAGAAGACACATGCCAAGTCACCACACAGTAGGACTGAACCCAGGACCATGTGTTTTGGAACCAAGTTTCTTACCACACAACCACACCTGCACCTATGTATGTGTGTGTGCATGTGTGCGTATGAATGTATATATATGTGTACATATTACATGTACATCTATATATGGACATCTACATCTATACATGTATACATATACATCTATATATATATATATTTATATATATATATATATATATATATATATATATATATACATACATCTATATATATACAGCTATACATATACATGTATACATATACATCTATATATATACATCTATATGTGTGTATATATATATATATATATATATAATCCCCAAAAGTTAGGGGTTGTGAATCCAACCCAACCCACTAAGGGATAATATCTATCCAATATACTGCCGGAAGGATACCCAATTACTATTACACTGGTGTTTTTACCAAGTGCAATAAATGGGTGCAGGTAAAAGGAAATTTTACCATTAATTTATATAGCAATAAGAAAATGGAGGGGAATATGTGGTATTCATCGACTTGCAGACATTGTATTATGTCAATTTACCTGTTTATTTTTCAACTAAGAAGACAGGATAATAAAAACAATATACAAACACATATGACATATTATGTCATATCATCATCATTTAACGTCAGGACATCTAGTGACCGAAGGGACAATGTCTTACAGCTGTTTCAGCCTAGAGGTGACATGCCTCATTCTATCTATATAACTCCAGTAAGTTGGAGTAATTGATAGATGAAATAGAGGTACATGTATGATTCTCTAGGCCTCTTCAGAGATTTACAAAAGTTCATGAAGTTAATTTACAATATACAAATATAAACATAAAAAACATATAAAAATCATAAAAACTCACACACACACACACATATATATATATATATATATATATATATATATATATATATATATATATATATATATATACATATATAGGTAATCTTCCAGTTTCGAGGGGGTTAAATAAATTACAAGGGAAATAACTGAACGACTTACCAGTACTATCCGTACTACTTTTTCTCTAAAACAGGATGCGACGGAATTTTAACAGGCAGAAAAGAATCTAAAACACCATGCGATGGAATTTTTTTTTTTATAAAAGTTTAAAATGTTTTTTCTTTTTACAAAAAGCATGCAACTTTTTTTTCTTTTTACAAAACGGAAACGAAATGGTTTGCAGAAGTACCCGACGGAACGGAGTCAAAAACAGCATGCGACGGAATTTTTTTAATAAAAGTTTAGGGTTAGGGTTAGATGTTGTGCAGCCGGTCTTCCACGAGGCATTTTCGATTTCTCATAAGAAACTATGATATTCAATCACGTGTGTGATTTATATATAAACAGTTAACGTCAATCAAATCACGTGATTTATTTATAAACAAAGTAGTACGGATAATACTGGTAAAACGTTCAGTTATTTCCCTTGTAATTTATTTAACCCCTCGAAACTGAAAGATTACCTATATACATACATACATATATATATATATATATATATATATATTACAATTAAAAGGGTAAAGGTTTATCAATTTATTAATAAATCAACAATTAATAATTTTACCATTACGATTATAAAGTAATTTGTGGGGAAAATCTTGAGATGGGGAGAGGACTTTAGGAAAATTCATATATGCAACAAAAGTATAAGTATGAAAATAGCTGTTTAGAATTACAAAGAATTAGAAAAACAATGTGAAACTATTTACTGAAGTAAAAAAGGGTACGTTAAACGTAAAGAATCCATTTATTGGGTAAAAAGACATCGTCTCGACTTTCTTTCAATGACTTTTTGGAAATATTTTGGTCTAACAAATCCATCCTTATCTCCTTCAGTGAGGATTACATTGTTCTCGGATAAGAAAAATGTCAGTCCATCATTTAAAGCTAAATCCAGATTTAAATAAATCATAACCTGACAAGATGAGCGCATGCCGCTAACCACTCCACGTTCACCGGGTTCTCCAATGGCAAAATGGATGTGCATTCTGTTCATTCTGCTCAGGCCTTCCTTTTTGATCGCACTATGCCACGCTTTGAGATAGGTTCCATGAATTACATTATCGAAATTCTCTCCTTTTAATATTGGCTTCAAAGCAAGATTTTCTATATGGATTGAATGACCTTGATTTGCTCGAATTAATAGCTCGTTGTCTTCATATTTTAAAGAAAGTCTCTGCTTGTCATTGGTTTCCACAATATGTTTGATGGCATTATGATCTAAATTCTTAAATTCATTTCTCCTGAGTAAATCATTTACTTTAACAAAGCCTCTTGCATCCATTTTAATATTCAACTTCATAGCATTATGTCGTAAGATAGAAACTAACCTTCTGGACATCTTAACCTCATACTTGGTGGATCTGTTCTTGTCTTTACTCACGCCCTGGTTACTAACTTTTTCCGTTTCCTGATTTCTATCTTTTCTTTTCCTTTGCTTCGACTTATTTCGGGTCATTTGTAAATGATTGTAAAGAGGCAAAAATGCATGAGGAAAGGGAGAAGTTAAATATTTCAATGCAGAGAAAAGTAATGAAATGGAAATCGTTTTGAAGAATTTAAGAGAATGAGTATAAATTATCAGCCAAGATTCCATTAATAAACTGAAACTGAAAGACGTTTTACGAAGAAGCGATTAAAGAGGAAAACGAGAAAAAAAAAAAACATAAAATAACAATGAAAAATTCATTAATACAATGCAACCCAATAATGTTTGTGAAAACTTAATTTTAATGCTAAGTTCCATTAAAATCTGTTGTAAACATTTTGAAAACAAATAATCACATTTCAGAGAAAAGGTCCGCACTTGCAAATTGGGTGATTACTCAAAAGTGACTCTGATTAAAGAAAATCCAGTAAATGACTTTAAATTAAAAGGTTTTGTTGTCGCTTACCTAAGAGTAATGATATTTTCTCCGCCTTTTTTATATATATATATATAAATATTGTTATGAATTAGATATTACACAATGAATAAGCCTTTGTTTTTCTTTTGTGGACCATATATAGGAAAATTTTATTGCCTTCATATCGTTTGCCGTTTTACAAAATCAAACTAGACAAAACAGAGAACACAATTGAAAGAAAAAATAATAATAATTCACCACCTGGGGTTGAAAATTTGGGGGCGTTCGGAAGCCTCTCGAATGGCTATTGAGACCCGCCAGCACGCTTGCAGCATTGCCACGGGTGATGGCGAGTCTGATGTGCTGGAACAGCCAAGCGCCCGCACGAGCCTCACTAGTCACCTCCGCAAGGTGAGTTGCCAGCGAAGACAGGAGCCTCGCAATTAGCGGTCTGACCCCACCAAACGTCTCGAACACACACACATATATATATATGTCTCGTTTTATGAAGATTATAACTTACTGCTTTAATTTAAATTATAACCAACAACAATACGCTTATCTGAAATGTGTCCGAAATCGTAAACATAAGCAATGATTGTTTAATATTTTTCATTATGAACATACTGGTAATAATGCCTCTCCCAAGGTTTAATAGTATTGAATCTTGAAATTTCCTTAAATTCAGCGAAAAATAGTCACCGAGAGTTACGTTCCTTGGTTCGTTATGACCTGTTCGTACTCTACTTTTTTTTCTCGTTGTTTACGTATTTAATGTTGTTTGAACCGTTGGCTACGTCCTGTATCAATATATATTTACTATTTATTATATATATATATAATTGTTTCGATTCCCAGACCGGGCGTTGTTTGTGTTTATTGAGCGAAAACACTTAAAGCTTCACAAGGCTCCGGCAGGGGATGGTGGCGAACAGTGCTGAACTCTTCCACCTCAACTTTCTCTAACTCTTACTTCCTATTTCTGTCGTGCCTGTAATTCAAAGGGCCAGCCTTGTCACACTGTGTCACGCTGAATATCCCCGAGAATTACGTTAAGGGTACACGTGTTTGTGGAATGCTCAGCCACTAACACGTTAATTTCACGAGCACACTGTTCCGTTGATCGGATCGACTGGAACGATCGACGGAGTGCGAACCTAACCTGTGTATATGTATACATGTATGTGGATAGATGTACAGGGTGTCCACAAAGTCTGGGTACATTGTATAAATAAAATCATAGTATAAACAATTAAATATAAGAAATAATAATTTCTTAAATTATGTGTTAATCGCCATGTGAGTACATGGAGTAAATAAAATCATAATATAAACAATTAAATTTAAGAATTATAATTTCTTAAAGTATGTGTTAATCCCCATGTACTCAAACTTTGTGGACACCCTGTATATATATATATATATATATATATATATATATATATATGTATAAATATATGTATGCATGTATATATGTGTACATATATATGTAAAACGGGAGGCAAGATTCACGATATCAGCTGAATATCGCCTTCTCCCATTAATTTTTGTTTTTTGTGTTGTTTCAGGCTCCAGCAGGCGAGGAAAGAAGTCTTAAGCAAAATGCAAATTCTCAACCAGTTTTATTTACAAGTTACACAGAAGGTGAAGTGTGTTGCTCTCAGTATATGCCATCTCAAGCAGTGTGTGTTCGTTTTATCTTCGCTAACGCGGGCCCATTGCCTCTGGTGATACAACATGCAGACAGGACTAGCCTGGTGACCCAACCAGCGAAGTGTGTTCAGCAAGTACTTGCGGTGAAGAAGAGATAGAATCTGTTTGTTGAGCCCTTATGTCCAGTTTACCATCACGAGCCTCGTTATGATCTCGCGCATGGCAAATGGATGCAGGTGAGGTCTCGCTTCAGTCTCGGAGATGGCAAGGGCTGCTGCGAGATCTCATCCAATATGGCACTGACTGCTTGTGCCGCTACATATGTATAGATATATATATATATATATATATATATATATATATATATATATATATATATGTATATATATATATATATATATATATATATATATATATATATATATATATATATATATATACACACATATATATATATATATATATATATCATCATCATCATCACCATCATCATTTTACATCTGCTTTCCATGCTAGCATGGGTGGGACGGTTTGACTGAGGACTGGTGAGCTAGAGGCTGCACCAGGCTTAATCTGATCTGGTAAGGTTTCTACAGCTGGTTGCCCTTCCTAACACCAGCCACTCGAGAGTGTAGTGGGTGCTTTTACATGCCACCACAACAAAAGCCAGTCAGGCGGTTCTGGCAACGACCATGCTCGAATGTTGCTTTTAACATGCCACCAGCACATATGCTGGTAAAGCGATGCTGGCAATGATCACACTTGAATGGTGCTTCTCACATGTCACCAGCACGGGAGCCAATCCGTGGCCCTGGCAATAATCACGCTCGGATGTGCTTTTAACGTTCACACTCAGATGTGTTTTTAACATTATATATATATATATATATATATATATATATATATATATATATATATATATATATATTATAATATTAGGGAATTTCAAAATCTGAACTTACATAGATATTCAGTTTAATAATATCAAATTGAATTTTATAATGAAAAATATATTAATAATTTAGAGAAGAACCACCAAGATGCAACCCAAACAATGTAGGAGATCAGACACCATCAAGAAAAAAGTACTCTTCAAAATACTGATTTAAAAATCTATAAAATCCAAAAGAAAAGTTTATAATACATAAAATTTATAAAATATTAGATTAAAAATTTAATTCAGTTTAGTAAATTTATAAAAAAGAAAGTGAATATTAGACTACGCGCGTTTCATGGCCACATAATAGTGGAAAAGATCTGTGCAATTTACAATAAATCAATCAAGATAAGTTCCACTCAGAATGAAGACACTCTTCAGGTCTTGTAAATTCAAAAAACGTATCCTAATATTTAAATAATGCAAATAAAATAAAATCTTAGGGATTTTATAGATTTTAAAATCAGTATTTTGAAGAGTACGTTTTTCTTGATGGTGTCTGATCTCCTTCATTGTTTGGATTGCATCTTGGAGGTTATTCTCTAAATTATTAATATATATATATATATATATATATATAATATTATCATCATCATCATCGTCATCATCATTGTTTAACATGTTTTCCATGCTGGCATGGATTGGACGGTTTGACTGAGGTTTGGAGAGCCTGCAGCTGCACGAGGCTCGAATCTCATCTGGCAATGTTTCTACAGCTGTATGCCCTTCCTAACGCCAACCACTCTGAGAATTTAATGGGTGCTTTTTATGTGCCACTGGCACAGGAACCAGTCAGGGGGCACTGTCATCGATTACATTCAGATGATGATTTTTATGTGCCACCGGCATGGGAGCCAATCAGGGGACACTGGTATCAAACACATAATGGCATCTCCAAGCCTCTTTCTTTGCAGAATCATTAAATGCAAGGGCACCATCATCCATGCGGACACATTTCTCTACTATGACATCATGGTTTTCTCTCACACATTGTCTTGCAATCCCAAATTCTTCAGTTCTTTGGTCCTCACATCGCTGAACATTGGCAAACTTCTTCTTTTCTACTACTCCCTTGGCTATATATACCTGTCTTCTAGCTTCCCTTTTGGGTATCTGATACAGTCCCCTGCTACCCCCCACTCTTCTAGGCCTGTTTCTTTGCTCTAATGGCCCTGTCCACAATATTGTTCCACCACCATGTTACACTAGGTCTGGAAGGGACTTTGCACAAGCCACAGATTTGGTCTGTGGTGCTCAGCAAGCTGTATCACAGGAATTCCCAACCGCTTTCTATGTCACAGGACTGTAACTCCTCCTCCCTCTCGTCAAATTTCTCAGTAAGGACATACCTAAATCTCTGACCATGTGAAGGGTTCTGAAGCTTCCAAATCCTTCTTTTCCAGATTGGTCTGCTTTTTCGCATCCTTCTGGTCTTGAGTCTAAAGTCACTAATAGCTAGTCTATGCTTCGGAGTACATTCTTCACCAAGGAGGGTCTTTATATTTAAGAGCAGCCATGCATCCTGCTGTCTGGTGAGAATGAAATCAATCTGGTTAGCAGAGTCACCTGATTTATAGGTTAACAGGTGGCTAGCTAGCTTCCTGAAGTTGGTGTTTCAGATCAATAGATTATTTGCATCGCAGAACTCCATGAGCCTAGTTCCCTCTTCATTTCTGGTACCAACTTCATGGCCTCCATGTACACCACAGAAGATACCAGGTTTCTGTCTGGCATGCCCATTAAAATTTCAAGCCGCAAAGATAAGATCATTGTCACTCATCTTTGAGGTAGCCTTCAGAAGACTATCATAAAAGTGATCCTTCTGTTCATTTGGTAGGCCCTCTTGTGGGGCATATGCAGAGATAATTGCAGCTATATCATTTTGCAAGACTAGCCTGAGTTTAAGTACTCTATCATACACCCCCTCACTACCTCTATGACCTTATCCACCCATTTCTCTGCAAGAAGTATACCCACATCCCCTATTCCATCAGTATTACCCTTCCAGAATAGTTTATATTTATGTGCTTTGCCTGTGAGGACTCTGGCAGAAGCTCCTCTCTACCTTACCCCTTGTACGCAACATACATCAACACATCTCCATTCAAATGTCTCAACAATCTCGCTAGACCTACCTTACAATGTGCCTACATTTACAGTGCCAACTCTGAAAAACTGGAAAAAATATATATATATATCATCATCATCATCGTCGTCGTCGTCGTTTAAATGTCCACTTTCCATACTAGCATGGGTTGGACGATTTGACTGAGGACTGGTGAAACCAGATGGCTACACCAGGCTCCAATCTGATTTGGCAGAGTTTCTACAGCTGGATGCCCTTCCTAACACCAACCACTCAGAGAGTGTAGTGGGTGCTTTTATGTGCCACCGGCACGAAGGCCAGTCAGGTGGTACTGGCAACGGCCACGCTCAAAAGGGTGTTTTTACGTGCCACCTGCACCGGAGCTAGTCCAGCGGCACTGGCAACGACCTCACTCGAATGATTTTCTAACGTGCCACCAGCATAAGTGCTAGAAGGCGACACTGGTAATGATTACGCTCAAATGGTGCTATTTACAGGCCACTAGCACGGAAGCCAGACAGCTGCTCTGGCAATGAACATGCTCGGACAGTGCTGTTAGTGCTCCACTGGTGCAGGTGCCAGTCATCAAATATGGTTCAATTGCGATTTCGATTTTACTTTTCCCAACAGGTCTTCGCTAGCAGAATATGTATGTATGTATGTATGTATAGATGGATGGATGTGTGTGTGTCTGTGCTTGTACCCCCACTATCACTTGACAACCGATGTTGCTGTGTTTACATCCCCATAACTTAACTGTTTGGCAAAACAAACCCATAGAATAAGTACTCAGCTTACAAAGAATAAATCCTAGGGTTGATTTCTTCAACTAAAGGCAGAGCACCAGCATGGCTGCAGTCACATGACCGAAACAAGATAAACAATAAAAAACTATGCCATTTTAATCCCAAGCAACACTGGGTATCTCTGCTAGTATTATATTAATTCTAAATACTGCTTATCCATAATATTAATAACTATTTATAACTTACTTCTATTATATTCTTATAACCACCTTCACAATTTCTTTTATTTAATACTCTAGAGAGATATACCATTTTAATACCATACCCTATTCTTTATTTTTATATTAACTTCAATAAATATACTACCTTCTTCCCCTTTGTAGGGTTCATACGATGCTCTTTCTATATAACATTTATTAGTTAACAATTTGGAGCTGTATACTCAATACACTGGAACATGATAATGTAACGGTATATCTTTAGCCAATTCTGATGAGAGAGATTCAGCTTTAATGTTTTTAATTGTGCTAATTAATTTCTAAAGTCTTGATTCAAAACAGCTGTCAGAGATGATGTCCAATTTTATAATTAATAAATAATTATTAATTTAATTATCTCTTTAATTTCTTTTTTCTTAAAAATATATATAAACTCTGGTTTATCCAGTTACCTTACAGTTGAATATTAATTGTAATAGGTAATAAACCAGTATATTCATTGGATTTTATTATCCCTTAATGAGGTTTGCAACCTTTATTTGAACTTATACACACACACATACACATTACACATATATACATACATATATGGTCATCGTATAATGTCTGTTTTGCATGCTGGCATGAATTGGATGGTTTAACAGATGCTCTATTTGCCTGTACCAGGCTCTATTTGTCTGTTTTGGCATGGTTTCTAATTATGACCTAGAGAGATCAAAGACATGGTATGACCAAATCCCAAAGGGAGTTACTGAGAATGAGAATTGCAAAATCCAGTGGGGTGCAATGATTCAGTGTGATCATCAGATTAAACATTGGAAATGTGCCATTGTTGTGGTGAATGGAAAAGAAAAAACATGCTTGATAATTGACAGAGCATGCTCTGATGACAACAGGACTGAAGGGAAATATGAAGAGAAAGTTAACAACTATTAAGAATTGACATGGGAAATACACAGGTTGTGGGCAATGAAGAAAGTGATTGGTGCACTTAGAAATATCACTTCCCAGCTACCAATGTGGATAAAAAGATTAGGACAAGTGTAAAGATAGAATACCTGCAAAAATCATCATTGCTTAGAACTGCAAGAGTTTTCTGCAAGGTTCTTGAAGCATGAACAGTTGTCAGGTTTGGAAGTGTTAACATGTATATGTTTTGTAAAAGATGGACAACAACAAATATTCTGCTTGATACTACAGATTCACCTGCTTGACTTAAAACCAGTTAAGCGTGTCCCTTAGTGGCTGGCAATAATGTGCATCTCTGACCATGAGCAGGAATAGTGGGGGAACACCATAACCATGTGTTGAGAGGAATTTTTTAGGGCTTCAATAATTCACCCCAGGAAACATGGATATTTTGTTCATCATCCTTAAACAACTTTTATTCCGGGGCCTTTTGAGTGGAATAGGCTACTTGACCCAAAGAAAATTCTAACTGGGTCCCACCTGCAAGGTCATGCACCGTTTATCTTAATATGAGGTCAGTATGTCGTGTACATATGATTGTGAAGCATGCACCTGGTGTATCTTTATCAGAGAGGTAGTCATGGTGAGTATGCTGGACTTTGTATATTTATTTGTACCCCAACAACACTTTGATGGCGTGTGCTGCTCTATCATTCAATGATAATAATAATTATAGTGTTAATTATTATTATTTCGTCAATATATTTTTCTATAATAGCATTATTTTGCAGTACTTCATGGTCCTAAGCCAACCTAACATTCAATTAATTCTTTGGTATTTCAGTTCAGACATTACAATATAGTCCCAGCATTTCATTGGCTTTGGTCTGTTCTGATATTACTAAAACCAAATATTTACCACTGTCTCAAATATCAAACATTAAACTGGTAATTTTTTGTTTGTTTATTTGTTTCCCCCCACCCTCATTAAAAAAGTTGATTCCAAAGACAGAACTCTGCCTAAGCTAAATTCTTGTTTCAATAAAAATGTTTTCTTCAAAATAATACTTAAAAGCAGATAACTATAACATTTATAGCCCTGAATAAATTAACAGTATTAAATGACAACAGGTTTTGTTTTAGTTGAAACATTTTTTATTTTCAGGAAGAAACAGAAGAGAAAATAATGCTATTTTTTTCCTGTTAGATGACATCATCAATAATGAGTCGGATGTTGCAGCGCCCTCCAGTCAGTAACAAGGGGTAGATAATTATGAAGTAAAAATTTTTACATAAAATGTCTTTCGGTGTGCGATGAAATTGACCGTACTCGAATGTTTTTTTCGT